>NC_035443.2:158033439-158240939 GCF_002127325.2 Helianthus annuus
GACAACTTCGTGCTTTCAAGAGATTGCCTCGTATCTGGAGGATCTTGTCAGTCATTTCTTGCAATAAATCAGGACCGATAATTTGCGCGTCTCCGATCTCGTCCCATAAAATAGGCGATCAACATTTCCTTCCATATAATGCCTCAAATGGTGCCATTTGAATGCTAGAATGATAACTGTTGTTGTACGAGAATTCGACTAAAGGTATGTGAATCCCAATTACCACCAAAATCTATAACGCACGAACGAAGCATGTCTTCAAGGGTGCGAATCGCGCGTTCAGTCTGACCGTTAGTAAAGGGATGGAAAGCGATACTGAGGTTAAGGGTAGTACCGAGAGCGGATTGAAAAGTTTCCCAATGGCGCGAGGTGAATCGACTATCGCGGTCAGAGATGATGTCACGAGCTGTCCCATGTCGACAAATAACTTCGTCGGTATAGATTCGTGCTAATCGTTCTACATTAAAGTCTTCTCGTATCGGTAAGAAGTGAGCGGATTTCGTAAATGATCAACGATAACCCAAATGCTATCGTGACCTGATGGCGTGCGTGGAATTTCATAATGAAATCCATGGCTATACTCTCCCATTTCCATATAGGGATCTCGGGTTGTTCGAGTAAGCCAGAGGGTCGTTGAAGTTCAGCCTTGACTTTGGAGCAAGTCAGGCATTTTGAAAGGTAGAGGGCGATATCCTTCTTCATTCCTGGCCACAAATACCTGGCACGAAGGTCCGTGTACATCTTGTCGGCACCGGGATGAATGGAATATCAGGATTTGTGGGCTTCAGTCAGCAAAATCTCTCGGAGATTATTGCGACTAGGTATCCAAAGGTGATCGAGATAGTGAAAGATACCATTTGGCTTATTCACTAGTTGATTTTCGGTTCCAAGAATTCGTTCTTCCTTCAAAGTGCATTCGGTAAAACAGGCGTGTTGAGCGTCGTGAATGAGAGCTTCGAGGTCATGTTAGGCTTGAACGTCACGAGCACTATGTAAACAGCTTCGTCGACTAAGAGCATCGGCCACGACATTTGTTTTTCCTGGCTGGTAGCGAATCTCACAGTCGTAATCGTTGAGAAGTTCAACCCATCTGCGTTGACACATATTCGGCTCTTTCTGATTCAAGATGTGTTGTAGGCTCTTATGGTCGGTGAAGACCGTACGCTTTATACCATAAAGGTAGTGTCGCCAAATCTTTAATTTTACCATAAAGGTAGTGTCGCCAAATCTTTAACGCAAAAACAACTGCACCGAGTTCGAGATCGTGGGTTGTGTAGTTCTTCTCATGGACCTTGAGCTGACAAGAGGCGTACGCAATAACCTTGTCCCGTTGCATAAGAACACAACCAAGACCTAGATTAGAGGCACCGCAATAGACTACAAAATCGTCGTTTCCATCAGGTAGCGCGAGTACGGGAGCGTTGCAAAGCAGACGCTTGAGAGTTTGAAAGGCATCCTCTTGTTCGGTTCCCCAAACAAAAGTCTTGTCTTTATGCGTAAGAGAGGTGAGAGGAACAACGATTTTAGAGAAATCAGCGATACATCGACGGTAATAACCTGTCAATCCGAGAAAAGAACGAACTTCGGACGGGGTTTTCGGTGTAATCCAACTCTTAACTGCTTCAGTCTTCGCGGGATCGACGTGAATACCTAGACTATTGATGATGTGACCAAGGAATTGAACCTCCTCAATCCAAAATTCAAACTTGGAGAACATGGCATAAAGGCAATTCCCTTGGAGAAGTTCGAGAACTAAACGTAGATGTTGCGCGTGTTCGGCTTTCGACTTCAAATAGATAAGGATATCATCGATGAACACGATGATGAAGCGGTCGAGAAAGGGTTTACACACGCGATTCAGCAAATCCATAAAAACCACGGGTGCGTTTGTAAGATGAAAGGGCATAACGACAAATTCATAACGGCCATAGCGGGTGCGAAAAGTGGTTTTAGGGATATCTTCCTCCTGAATTCGTAGTTGATGATAACCATAGCATAGATCGATCTTAGAAAAACACGTAGCGCCTTGTAGTTGATCAAACAAATCGTCGATTCAGGGTAAAGGATAGCGATTCTTGATAGCAAGCTTATTGAGTTCCCTATATTCGATGCACATTCGGAACGATCCATCCTTCTTTTTCACGAAAAGGATAGGTGCGCCCCATGGAGATGTGCTAGGGCGTATAAAGCCTTTATCAAGTAGTTCCTGGAGTTGACTAGAGAGTTCACGCATTTCGTACGGAGCGAGGCGATAAGGGGCTTTAGCGACAGAGTTAGCTCCAAGAATGAGGTCGATACGAGAATCAATATCACGAGACAGAGGTAACTTGGTAAATCGTCAGGAAAGACATTTGGAATATCACGAAACACAAGTACCTTTTCCATTGCGTTCTTTTCCTTTTCCTTCTCCGCTACTACGATGTGCGCCAAGAAAGCCATGTATTCCTTTTGGAGATACTTGTTTGCTTGTATGCACGACATGAGTTTCAGTTCCTTCGAAGATGCTTCGCCATAGACACAGAGTTGATCACCGTTTGAAAGAGAGAAACGGGTCATCTTTTTGAAACAAATGATTTCAGCACGATTTTCACGAAGAAAATCCATGCCTACTATGATATCGAAGCTACCAAGTTGCATCGGAATAAGGTCGATCGGGAAGACGTGATTGTTGAGCTCAAGAGTACAATCACGAAGAACAGAGCTGACAGTGACGGTTCTTCCGGTGGCAATTTCTACGTCAAACGTCGTTGGGAGGTTAGCGCGTTTTCGATTTAGGAGCTTTTCGAATTCAAACGACACAAAACAGTTATCGACTCTAGTATCAAATAAACACGAAGCATAAATACCGTTAACAAGGAACGTACCACTAACAACATTGTTGTCATTCTGAGCCTGGCGGACATTGATGTTGAAAGCTCTTCCGCGAGCCGCTTGCTGCGGCGGCTGTTGCGGCTGCTGCTGTTGATGTTGTTGCTGTTGTTGCTGCTGCGGTGGTTGTTGCGGCTCATGTTTCAGCACACGGTTTGGGCAGACATTTGCAAAATGGTTAGGGTTACCACATGAATAGCAAGCTCATCCATGAGGAGCGGGAGCAGGAGCTGCTTGGTTACCCTGAACAGCGAGGGGTTGAGCGGGTGGTGCTGGAGGAGCATGAGCTTGTTGACGCGGGCTTGAACAACAGTGAGATGTAAAGTGCCCATATATATTGCAATTGGCACAGAAACAACAATTCACCCCAGCAGGGTGATGGTAGGTGCACGTTGGGCATAGAGGGTGGAAACCAGTGTACGCACGCTTAGCAGGCAGTGCGTTGGTGTTAGGAGCTATGACCTGGCGGTTTTGATTCTGGTTGGGTTGGGTTGGGTTGAGTAGGAACAACGTTGAGAGGAGCGACAGTTGCAGCACAATTCTTGTTGTTGTTACCCTTGCGCTTGCGATTTTGGCATGAAGACTTCGAAACTTGAGGTGTTGCGGTTTCAGGAGCGGGAGTAGCGGTTGCTTGATGGAGACTCTTTGTTGAGGTTTTGAAATAACCAGCCAAAATTCGCTTGTTGATCTCAGCTGCGAGTTTGAAGGTTTCCTCAATGGTAGCGGATTTAGCTGCTTGCACAAAGTTAGCTACACAATCGGGTAGAGCACGGATGTACTTCTTAATCGTGATATCCGGTGTTGACACTTGACCAGAACAGATAATACTAAGCTGTTTGAAGCGAGCAGTGAGACCAGCGTTGTCACCTCCTTCTTGCTTGATACCTTAAAACTCGTTTTCCAGCTTCTCGAGTTCATGTGGGGCACAAAATTCTTTCATGATGACTTCCTTCAGTTCCTCCCAAGTGAGTCAATAGGCTGCATCGTTACCGCGCCTGTTACGCTTAGCAGTCCACCAATCCAATGCCCTAGACTAGAAGACTCCAGTAGCATTCTGTAAGGATCTGAGTTTCTTATGATTGTGTTTTTGTTTGAGAATTAAGAAGATGAATGAGTAAATGCAGCGGAATTAAATGGAAACAAACTTTCACACACAATCAAATAGGAGAATTGCTTTCAACACAAATGTTTATTCTTGAAATCGAATGATTAAATTTATTTCAATGATTCAATTACACTTGCATGCATGTATTACAATTTCCCCTCAGCCTGAGCTCACACAGTTTGTTCGTACAGAATGACTTGTGATGAAAGAGCTAATAGAACAGTACAGGGTGCTGTTCTATTTATAGTATAAAGCAAACCACTTTGGTATCTTTGCTGACGTCACCATGATAGTGACATCTAACATCCTAACAAACTCAAACTACTGACCTATTACAACCACTGATTACAAACAACTGATTACAAAACATAAAGCATAAACAAAACAACTAATTCTTCATTCCACTGCTTAGGCTCCAGCAGTACTTGAGACATAACAGCTGATTGAGCATCAGCACTTAGTCTTCATCAGTCTTTTGGGTCAGTAGTAGTTAGGAAGGGCAGTACTTGAATCCATCAAATGTTAGAGCCACTTTCAAGGGGAAAGATTGAATGCAAACATCTGCTTATTCCGAATCCACTGATCTGATCTAGTTTTGGCTTTAATTAACTGTTCCTCTGTAGGGTTGAATCCCAACAATCTCCCCCTGGAACAGATGATGCCAAAACTCTTCATTATTCTTGGATTTTTATTGCCTCATCAAATATTCCCTGACTTGTCCTTTGAATTGTAATTCAAAGTCCAAGGAATCTGTGTCATCCTCATCCCTACATTGTGTAAGCTCAAGGAGATCTTGCAGATCTTCAACACCCAGCCCAAGTGCTTGTTCCCTTGATATTTGCTTCACCTCACCATTGGATTTGAGCAGAGTCAATACATGGGTCTGTTTATCATATTTCCACTTTCGTATTTTTGAATCCAATGGGTTTCTTGGGAGAGTCTTTATTGTTGATGAGTTTGGAGATTGTGGCTTGGTGATGATTGGTTGGACAGTGTTTGAGGCTTTTGCCAATTCAGGATTTTCTGCCATCATCTGCTGAAGGACCATTTTTATAATGTAATCCCCTTGTGCTATATCTTCTGTTGTTTCTGCATCCATCTGCTTTTGTTTCCTTCTTTGATAAAGGATGGTAGTAGGTAGAGCAGTGGATCTTTTGATTGGCAGTTTTTGTTGTCTAATTGGAACCACTGCTTCAGGATAAGTAGGCTTTTGAGGAGCAGTAGGATCTCTTTTTCTCAACTCTTCTAAACTTTTGTATGTGGCCAACACTTTTTCTTCTTTCCATCTTGTCACCTAATTCCTTGACCCATAGTCAGCACCAATTAGCTCTTCTTTCATTCACTTCAGCTTTAAAACCCTATCTGGTACATTTTTCTTGTACTTTGACCAAACAGGAGGAGTGTGTTTTACTTTGTCATTGTTTATCTTTTGCACTCTTTCCAACTCCTCTTTAGACTCACCATTGGTCCATTCTTTATATTGAGCCCTTTCTGCCTTGTATCTCTTGAATGCCATGATGTAATCAACATAATCTTTTCTCAGGCTTTCATCATCCTTTTCTGATAATTTCTGACAGAGATCTTTTGAAAACTGTTCCAAAGTTCTGACTTGAGTTAGCAGATATTGGTAGTTTCTTTGAATTCTTTGTTAGACTTTCCTTCTGTATTTCTTTTAGAGATATCCTCTGCTTGTTGACCCTTTAACTTCATATATTCTTCTATGTTATTAGGCCTAGGATATCCTTGAAGACATGGCGGACTCCTTTTTGCTAGGTCATCTTCAGAGTAGAAGGATTTGATCTCCTCTCTAACTGCTAGAGGAGCTAATGGATACAGGACTCCTGCAGGAGTAATGGCAGTGTTTGGATTAAAGGCTTGTGCTGAAGAGAGTGGAACAGGGTTTGGAATGGTAACAAGGGTCAGTGGTTGTGAAGATGTTGGAGGTGGTGAAGAGTCATCATTCAGTATTATCCTTCTCCTTTTGGGTTTAGGAGAGGTTGGTGATGTTTTGGTGGGTTGAGTGGTGGTGATTTGAGTGGTAGGTGACTGACTAACAGCTGTTGAAACAACTGGTGTTTCAACCACTGTTGTCATTACAATAGATGATGTGTCATCTGATGTCTTCTGCTTTTTGGCAGGTGATGTTGTGATTTTTCGTAAGGCAGTGGATTGAGTGTGTGTTGAAGTGGTAGTGGTGGCAGTTGTTTGGGTAACATCTGTTGAAAAGACTGAAGTACCAACAGCTATTGATACAACAAGTGTTCTAACATCTATTGGTTTGGAGGTTTGATGAGAGGAGCTTTTGGGAGTTTGAGGAGTATGTTTTGTGATTCTGGAAGGTGTGGATTTGGGTTGCCTCACTTTTCTAGTGGGCTGTTTTCTTTTAGGCTTAGGATTTTCCTCATCCTTGGGCTCAGAAATACCCTGTTCTTCCATCTCCATAAAAACTTTCTACTCCTGCTCAAACCTTGTTTTACCCTTTGTCTCCATATCCTTTTTCAGCCTTGCTTTTTCATCAGCAAATGCATTCAAGATTACATCAACCTTTTTGCAACCATCTAGCCTAGGGATTTCCGAAGCCAGATTAGATTTTTTATCTGGTTCAATGTATAAACCATCTTCCCATCCCTTCTTCTTTTTCTCCCCTTTTTGGCATCATCAGGAGCTTTTTGAACAAAGATGATTGTAGGAGGAGCAAGGCCAGTGGTTTGCAACAGATGGGCTTTGATTGCCTTGATGTCTGCTTGTGTATCCTTAAACCTTGCTTCCATGAAATTTCTGATCTTTTGAACTTGAATTTCATGTTGCTAATCAGCATATTCTCTTTGTTTGTGAAGCAGAGGTTGAAATAGATTCCAAAGCTCAGTGGGAGCAGGAGCAGATGATGGAGGAGATGTTGCAGCTGGTGCAGCAGTGGGTGTTGCCTTTTGTGCTTGTAACAACTGTTGCAGCATAGACTTAATGTCTGCAACAGATGTGTCCAATTTATCAACCCTCTCCGTCAATTCTTTGTACATTAAACCATCACCCAAGTTAATGGGATCATCTGATTTCCCACTGGCAGTGGTTGTATCAACAGTTGACTTAGGGAAAGTGTCCCAAAAGTCATCCACTGATGCCCCTTTGTTTTGGTACTGGGGACTTCTTCCTTCAGTAGGGGTAATCAGTTTTAGTGAACCAGTGAATGCTGGAAACACCCTAGTTCCCAATGAAGAAATTGCCTTCGAGGGAGTCTGACCGATGAAACTACTCCTCCACTTGAACTACTGACAGGAATTACTTGTAATTCCTGCAGTTTAACCTCTTCAACTATTGGTGGGTTAGCAAAGATGGAAACACCAGACTCAGTCACTAGTTGTGGCATATTCTCATTAACAGGTGATTGAGAAGAATTGATTTGTGTCTGGGCTAAGTCAACTGCATCCAATAGAGGTAATATGGTTGGTGGAATTTATGTAGTGAGGATAGGGGTGGAAAGAGAATTTGCCCCGGGCAGTGGGCTGTGGATGATGGAATCAAGTGATTCCAGAGCATCATAATTTGGTGTCCCTGTATTTACAACCTGATCTTTTTGAGAAGAAGCAGGAGGAGTTTTAGGCTCAGGTTGAGATCTTTCATCCAACTACTGTGTGAAAGTAGCAGTAGTGGTTATTGGTGACTTTTGTGTTGTCACAGGTATAATCTCTGGGATCTCATCTTCCAGAGTTACCTTTTTAATGGGTTTGGGGGGCTTTTGGATGTTTTTCTTTACAGGTCTTTTGGTGGTTTTAGGTGTGGGTTTCACAGCAGTGGTTGTGCTGCTGTGATCACCTTAAGCAGTGGGCTCAACAGTAGATACCTGAGGAGCAGTGGTAGCTGGTAAATTCTGCTCAGGAACCTCTGTTTGTGTTTTGGAAGGTTTTGACAGCCTTGTAAAAGTTTCAGAGGTTAGGATGTTTATTTGGATGGGGTTTCCCTGGATAAGCACATGTGCATTATCTTTTGCAAATTTCTTTTGTAAGTAAAAACTTAGAAATCTGGGAAATAACAAAAATGATTTTTTATTAACATTTGAAACAAGATAATTGAAGATCTCCTGGGAATAACTAAAATTTTCTTTATGTAGTATAGCATAGCCCTGGTATTGGATCTTCAATGGTATCTCATTGAAAGCAGTTGTTTTATTTGAGACACATATGAGAAGGGTATGAAACAAAGACCTCATGGCAGGAGGAAAACTGCCTTTTTGTAGAATATCTTTCTTCATTTCCTCTTCATACCCTCCTTCAAGAAAATCAATTTGATACTCTATTTTTGGGAAAGAAGTTTTACCTTGAAGATCATCGAGTTCAAATACCTCCGAAATGGTTTGAGGTGTGATGGTGACTAGAACACCCTTTATCGAAGAATTGATGGCTAAGGGATTTTTATCCTTAGTTTCTAATTTAGCATTTTTCCAGAATTCTTCCTGGGTTTCCATGAAAATCGGAGCATCACAGGTCAACAAAGTTTTGTACTTTGAAGACAACACAGCATCAATGACATGGTTGAAGGTTTCGGTATGACTTGGGTTTTCAAGTAAACCCAAGTAATTATGTGGAGTTTTGAATGGAAGAGCCATGGTGATTTGAAAGTGATGAAGAACAGATGAAGAAAATGAGTGATTTTGAGAGAAATTGATGGTAACTGCTTTGAGAAAGGAATTTCGAATTCGATTTGACGGTAAAACCCCTGTTTGGGTTTTTGATCAGGGTTTTATAGGGGGGAAAAGTGAATGCTAACGTGGCAGCGGTTACAAAAGATCTGACCGCTATGTACTATCCACGTGCCAACCCCTGATGTATAATGGATGACAGTTGTTTTAGGAAACCACTGATGGAGCAATATCAGTGGTTTGCAACGGTTATAATGAAAACATTGGGTGACTTTAACTATCAGTGGATAGCCTATCAGTGGATGAAAAACACTGATGTTTGATCAACAATGATTACCAAGGAAATGAGAGAACAGAGGTTGACTTTCAGCAGTGGACAGCATTTCACAGAACAAATGTTTGAACCAAATCAGTGGTTATGGTAGACTTTTAAGGATTAATGAAAATTTTATTTTTAGCTATTTTTAAGGATGGATTTTTGATTTTCTGAAAACATTTTAATGCTTTTGTTCATAGAAAAACAGGATTTTGCCTGTTATTCCATGTTTAGCATGCCAATCCTAGAGATCAAGCTTTCAAAGGTAGATGTGTCTAATGCTTTTGTTAATACATCTGCCAGCTAATCTTTAGTTGGAACATGATGCAGAGAAATCAAACCTTTTTCATAGCAATCCCTCACAAAGTGATGTCTGATTTCAATGTGCTTGGTGGTTGAATGAGAAACTGGATTTTTGATGATATTTTCTGCTGCCTGACTGTCCAACATGAGAGGTGTCTTTAGGGCAGTGATACCAAAATCCAGCAATTGATTTTGAAGCCAAAGCAGTTGGGCTGTACAACTTGCAGCAGCAATATACTCTGCCTCAGCAGTGGATGTTGAAACAGTTGCTTGCTTTTTGCTTTGCCAAGATACTAAGAAATTGCCTAGGAATTGGCACCCTCCTGAAGTGGACTTCCTTATGGTATTACATCCAGCAAAGTCACTGTCTGAGAAACCTAAAAGCTTGATATTTCAATCAGCTGGATACTAGATACCAAGTATCGGAGTACCTTTGAGGTATCCGAATATCCTTTTTACATCAATAAGGTTTGACTTTCTAGGGGCTGATTGGGATCTTACACAAACACATGTTGCAAACATGATGTCTGGCCTAGATGCAGTTAGGTACAATAAAGACCCAATCATGCTTCTATAAAGAGTTTGATCAACCAAATCATCCTTTTCATCAGACATGACAATTTTTGTGGTTGCTATGGGTGTACTACATGGTTTGCAATCATCCATATCAAATTTCTTTAAAAGTTCTTTGGCATATTTGCCTTGATGGATGAATGTACCATTTTGCAGTTGTTTCACTTGGAGACCAAGGAAACACTGTAGTTCACCCATTGCACTCATCTCAAACTCAGTTGTCATGAGTTGTCTAAACTCTACACACATTTTAGAACATCTGCTTCCAAAAATGATGTCATCCACATAAATCTGGACAATCATCAAGTCTTTCCCTCTCCATTTTAAAAACAGTGTTTTGTCTATTTTACCTCTTGTGAAACCAATAGAGAGAAGAAAGGTGGAAAGAGTTTCATACCAGGCTTTAGGTGCTTATTTCAAGCCATACAAAGCTTTGTTTAGCATGTATACATCATCTGGATTAAATGGATCCTGAAAGCCAGGAGGTTGACAAACATATACCTCTTCTTGAATCTTACCATAGAGGAATGCACATTTGATATCCATTTGAAACACCTTTATGTTGTGGTTGACAACAAAGGCCAGGAACAGTCTGATAGCTTCCAATCTAGCTACAGGGGCAAAAGTTTCATCGTAATCAATGCTCTCTTCCTGTCTGAAACCTTGAACCACTAGCCTTGCTTTACTCTTGACAACAATGCCCCTTTCATCAATTTTGTTTTTGAAGACCCACTTTGTGCCAATAGGACTTACACCCTCTGGCAGTGGAACAAGCTCCCATACTTGTTGTCTTCTAAACTGTTGGAGCTCCTCTTGCATGGCCTCTACCCAGCTGTTGTCTTTCAGTGCCTCTTGTTACTTGACTGGCAGATGGAGAGATAGAAAACCAGCAAAAAGACAGATATTTTGGGATTGGCTTCTTATTAGCACCCCTTCACTGATGTTGCGAATGATTTGGTCTGGTGGATGAGACTTCAAGAAGATTAGATCTCCTTTGTATGGAACAATGGCCTTTAATGGTGAGGGCTGCAGATGTGAATCATCTGAGCTAACCACTGCTGGTGACTTTGATGATCCAGTAGTGGCTTCAAATGGAGGTGGAGGAATAGGAGGTAGTGGTGTGGACACATGTTGACTTTTATCCACTGTTTGAGGACTTTTATCAACAGTATTTGATGATGTGGAAGCAGGGGTTAATGGGATACTTTGGTCAACAACTGTTGAGGTAGCAGCGGTTGAGCTTTGACAGCTGTTTTGAACATCTGCTGCTCTACCATTTGATGCAGACTTTTGTTGTGGAATGATGACTTCATATCCATAGTCTGATGGAGGATTTTCTGATGGACGTGCACTATTAGTCTTGATAGAAATATTTTCAAAAGTAAATTTATCAAGATCAAACAATTATGCAGGGTTTGCAGGGATTTTCATTGAAGAAAGTTCATTGAACTTCACATTCAAAGTCTCTTCCACTGTTTTGGTCCTTTTGTTAAACACTTTGTAGGCCTTGGCAGTGGTTAAATATCCCAAATGATATCCACTGTCTACTTTGGCTGCAAATTTTGAAATTGAGTCTTTTAAATTCAAAATAAAGCATGGGCAGCCAAATACTTTAAAGTATGAGATCAGTGGTTTGATTTTATACAGTAGTTCATAGGCAGTCTTTTGATGCTTGGGGTTGATTAAAACTCTGTTCTGGACATAGCAAGCAGTGTTTACTGCCTCTGCCCAGAAAGTTAATGGCAAACCTGAATCTGTAAGCATGGTTCTGGCAGCCTCAATCAATGTCATGTTCTTTCTTTCAACAACCCCATTTTGCTCTGGTGTCCTTGGAATGTTGTACTGCCTTACAATTCCTTTTGACACACAAAACTCATCCAACTCCCTATTTCTGAACTCTGTGCCATTGTCACTCCTGAAAACTTTTACTGGCAAGTCAAACTGCTTTTCAACCTGTTTGACAAAGTCTTGCAGAATGCCTGCAGTCTCATCTTTGGAATGTAAGAAATAAGTCCATGTAAACATAGAAAAGTCATCTACAATTACCAAACAATATCTTTTCTTTTTAAGACTCATGACTTTTACTGGGCCAAACAGATCCATGTGCAGCATTTGCACGCACTTGGTTGTTTTGGACTCTTCAATGGACTTAAATGAGCTTTTATGTTGTTTTCCTTTTAAGCAGGAGACACAATGCTCAGGACAGGTGAACAGTTTTTGAGGAAGACCTCTTACAAACCCCTGTTTTGATAAGGCAATGATTGTCTTGAGATTTGTGTGCCCCAATCTCCTGTGCCATAATTCTGTCTCTTTGTTAGAGGCAGTTGAGAACAGACATGCATCAGTCCTGGGCTCTCTTTTGACAAATCAACTACATAAACATTGCCATTCCTTTGAGCAACAAGTTGAATTTTTCCAGTTTTTATTATTTCTTCAATCTTTATAACCATTTCTGGTCCAACAATCCTATAACAATCCTTAGTGAAGAATGAGCCATAGCCCTTATCACTCATTTATGAGACACTAAGGAGGTTGAATTTTAGATTGTCTATTAGATTGACATTTTCAAACATAACATTACCAGACTGAACTGTACCAGACTCCATCACCTTCCCTTTACTATTATTCCCAAAGGATATATCACCCCCTCCATGAGTTTTGAAATCTTTGAGTAGGGCTCTACATCCCGTCATGTGCCTGGAGCCTCCACTATCTACATACCAAAGACTATCTAAGCATGCAGAAGCTCCCTGCACATCAAGTAAAAGGTTAGTTCATGAGGGTCTCCAAAGCCAATAAGGCTTTGGATGGGGTCTCAATAGTGTATGTGTTAAGTTTAGGTGGATGGACAGTGGTTAGCTCAGGAGTTTAGACAGTTTTGGAACTGTTTTTCTCTAACCACTATTTGGGGTCTTGCCCTATCATCTGCTGGTATCCAAAGGGATGCCTGTTCAGTCTTGGTTTAGAAGGCTTTTTGTAAACCTCATAAATATGTGGACCCTAGGGTATGGTGGTTGACCTTTACCTCTTCGGTATTGGTTTGTAGGGGGTGCATCAGTCACCTGAACTTCTCTTTTAACAGAGGTTTGGTTCAGCTGTTTTGTAACAGCTATTTGAACTGGCACAAACAGTGGTTGGTTCTTGACAGATGATTTTGATGAACTCATTGGTGTTTTTGACATGTACTCTTCCTTTTTGACCTCAAAGGATTTCAAGTACATACACTGTTGAGTAGAATGGTTTGATTTACCACAGATGGTGCAGCTGCTTGAAGGCACAACAGTACTTGTTTTGTTTAGATCATAAGCTTTTAAATGAAAACAATCTTTGGTCAAATGATTTTTCTTTTCACAAAAGTCACAAAACAAGTTTTTAATCTTTTCTCTTGTCTTCCTCTTTTCAGAATCCTTTGCAACATAGTTTTGAACCACTGTTGAGATGTCCTTAAGAGGAATGACCTTGGCCTTAGGATCTTTTACACCATCAATGGTTGTGAAGTCCATTGATTTGAAATTTTCAAGAATGTCACGCTCATCAGACCATGTGGGTTTGATTTGGTATTTCTCAATCTCCTCAAAAGTTAAGGACCCCACAGATCTTTCCAAAGTGATTTTGTTACCAAGTCTATCAGTTATTTTAACTTCTTGGCCATTCTTGTTGGTTGTTATAATTTCAACAGAACCAGCTTGATTTGCAGTAGTGTTTTCAACTTGGTCATTTTTCCTAAACCCTATGCCGAATTTTACATTACTTTCAAGCTGTTTTTCAAGCATAATTTCATAACCTTTGCAGGATTCAACCCATTTTTCACAAGTGATTTGGGTGGATTCCAACTCCTTTTTGCAGGCTTGATATTTTTCTATCATAGTCTGGAGCTGGTCCTTGGTTATGCTATGCTCTTGTTTGAGACTCCAGATTTCATTATCTTTTTCAGCCAATTTGATTTTCAGTTCTATTAAGACATTTCAAATTGAACTTCATCATTTAACACTCAATCCCTAAGGTTTTCATTCACCTCTTTGATGTTAGCAAATGCTATGATGCATTTGTCTGAACACAGATTTTTAAGAACCTGAGATGATACCTTAGTTGCAGCCATCATGGCACAATCACAAACATGCTCTTTTTCATCAGCCACCTTCTCTTCCTTTTCACCATGTTTCTTCTCTTCTTCTTCAGACAAGGGATCAGAAAGTGGTTCCAACAGGGGTTCTGAACTTTCTCCCAACAGTATTTCACCAGCAATAGCAGTAACCACTACTTCAACAATTTCATCCACTGTTTCAGCATTTGACTGTCCTTCTTCAGTTTCCAGCCCTTCTGGTATTGTCTCTAATGCCATAAAACAGTATTCATCATTAGAAGCATCATTAGTAGCATAGAGTGCAAAATTTTCATCACCTAACTCATCAGGTAAGCTACTCCAGTCAACAAAGCCTTAGGTGAAAAAGCTTTGCTGATCTGGTTGAACCACTGCTGGTGTAGCTTGTTGAGGTGCAACTGGTTGCACTTGAACCTGAGGGACAGGGGCTTGGACATACTGAATTTGGGGAACAGTGGTTTGGACATAATGCATAGGAACAGGGGTTGTAGGATGTGCATAATGGGCAGTGTTTACATGGGCAGCAGGGGTATAATAGGGATACTGCATAGTGCTTTGGTTATTTTGTGGTCTTGGGCTAGGGTGAGTAATAATAGATCCATTGGTTTGACTCCTACATTTTCTAGCAAAGTGACCTAACCTGTTACACTTGTAGCATTTGATTTTTGACTCATCCAACCCTACTTTTAGATTCCCATGCAACCCTGGGAATTTTCTCCCTGTCCTTTTGTAAAACTTGCTGGTTCTAACACTCAGCAGTGCAAGTTGGTGTAAAATGTCTATTTCCTCTAAATCAGTTGGATCAAAATGCTGAAGGTCATTGAGTTCAAAGCACAGATTATTAGAGTTCTGGCTTTCTCCATTTGCTGTGAAAGCATAATTGGATGAGTGAGAATCAGAGTTGAAATTTCCACCAGCAGTTATGTCAATAAAGTGATCATAACTTTGATCCTTACTACTACCAGACTCTTCCGAACCCAAAAGAGCTGTGTTGCCAAAAGAGTAGTCATCTGCAACTTTGCCAGACTCTTGCAACTTCTTTTTCTAGTTCAACTCCCTTTCATAGGTCAGGAGTCTACCATGAAGCTGGGTCAGTATCAGATCTTTGAACTCAACAGAGTTTCTAGTTAAAAAAGCAATTGTGTCCCATTTATCAAGAAGTGGTCTTAAAAACCTGCTGTTAATAGTTGATTAAGGAAATTCAGTTTTAACAAGCTTAAGTTCACTTATGAGACAACTAAATCACTCAAATTGCTGTGTTAATGTTTCACCCTTAATGTGACAAAAGGTTTCATACTGTTGGTTCAAAATTTCCCTGTTGTTTTCAATTACTTCTTCAGTCCCCCAAACTGTTCCTTAAGTGCATCCCACAACTCTTTGGCACTGTTACAGTGTAGCAGTCCAACATAGATCTCATTTGGTAGTGCAGATGCAACTATGCTGAATGCCTTGGCATCTAGTTCAAGTTTTTGAAAATCCTGATCAGTGTAGTTCTTTAATTTCTTAGGAACAAAAACCTTTAGATCCTCAACACTCGGCACCATTGGAACATGTGGTCCATAGATAACCGATTTTCAACATCCGGTATTCTGTTGAGCAAGGATGTGACCCATCCTTCTCTGCCAGATGTTGTACTCATTTCGCTTCAACATGGGTGGTTTGAAGAGTGAACCGATGTTGTTATTAACATCTAGTGATTGTGATGTCATCCTGGTTGTTTTACAGGCACTGATTAATCAACTTTGCTCGTGATTAATCCTTACTCTGTTTTTTCAACAAAACGAACAATTAAAAGTATCAACGATTATAAGCTGAACTTTTACATCAAAATGATTGTTAGATCAAATTTGACTGTCCTATCTGTTAGGATCTGAGTTTCTTATGATTTTGTTTTTGTTTGAGAATTAAGAAGATGAATGAGTAATTGCAGCGGAATTAAATGGAAACAAACTTTCATACACAATCAAATAGGAGAATTGCTTTCAACACACATGTTTATTCATGAAATTGAATGATTAAATTTATTTCAATGATTCAATTACATTTGCATACGTGTATTACAATCGCCTCCTCAGCCTGAGCTCACATAGTTTGTTCGTGCAGAATGACTTGTGTTGAAAGAGCTAATTAAACAGTACAGGGTACTGTTCTATTTATAGTACAAAGCAAACCACTGTGGCATCTTTGCTGACGTCACCATGATAATTCTAAACCACTAGCCCACATGTATGGCTTAGATCTTTCCCTCTTTAGCAAGGAATGATCCTAACGGTTTTGCGAAAACTATAAATAGGCATGACCTCATTCCATTTTTCTTCACCCTTGATCTGATCTCTCTAAGTTGAAGTTGCAATACTTCATACCTGAGATTTTAAGATCAAGTTCTCCCTAGCAAGGACCCTTTGTAAGCTTCTTTCGTTCTTTTATCGCTTTTCAAGCGTGAAAGTCAAACAGTGTTTGACTTTCTACTTTGACCACGAGTTGGTCAACACGAACTTCGTTTGAACTTCAAACGTGAGCATAATCAAGATGGTTATAGTCCCGTGTGACTATGCCTACTGATTACCACGTTGACTAGGCGTAGTGACGAGTCGTAGTTTCGGTCAAAATGCGCATTTAAGCGTATTTTGCAACCAAACTATTCTTGGGTATTAAAAAACTTTGTTTTGATATCAAAACCTGTTTTCTAACATAGCTAAGCATGTTTTAACATGCTTAGCTTGTCACTTTTAGTTTAGTGCTTGTTTAGAGTCGTAAGTCAAGCGGTCTAAACCACCGCTTAGACTTTCGAACTCGACCCGTTTGGTCGATCATTAGGATCCAACCAAGCATGTATAGTGACCATAGTTGCATAGGGAATAACCTTCCGAGGTTATACCTTATGGTCACCTAGTTTATGTAGTTGTATGATAGGTAGTTTATATGCCTTAGGTAAATGATCAAAATGCCCTTTTCATGCATAATTGGATTTTAAGCATATGTAACCTAAACATTTGTCACTTAACTGATTATGCAACACAATTAAACATGTTTAGGCATATAATACTTGTCATAGGAATAGTTAGACGTCTCGAACGCGCTTTTGCGTAAACGACACGTTAAAGTAGCGTAAGCTACTTTAATGGGTCGTAACGAGTCGAAAGCACTTAGATTAGGTTCTAATTTAGAATGTAGGCTTTGTTAAACCATATCACATGAGTTCCAATACTCATTTGGCTTACAAGACCTCATTCTGTCCGATCTTCCGATTTAGGTGTCGATTTATTTACTAGTGATTCGATTATTAGGTGCTGCTTGAGTTTCCTTGGTTTGATTGAGCTTGTTGAGTTCTTTAGATTGTGGATACTTTGCACTTCGATGTGAGTACATAGATCCCCTCTTTTTACATGTTTTGTGGTAACTATGTGGGTACATAGTTCCCCTATTTTACTGTTTTCGATTGCTTTGGGGTGATTCGTTTGTATTAAACGATTTCGAGGTTTTAAATGATGATTTCAAAAACGATTAAGATGGTTTATATTAAAATAATAACGATTTCGATAATGTGAATGAACTTGTTGGTTGTAGTTACATAACGAATGACATTCATTAATTTTGGTCGAACCGACCAGTATTAGGTTATGGTACCATAGGATCTAACAAATCCCGTTATCAGACTACACCCATGGTTATGTGTGGGGGTTATTTAGGTAACGACCGAATCTGATGATTGTTAACTTACCCTTTGGTGCTTTGTTAATGCGAGTTTCGAGATAGTCGAGTCACGAAGGTTTGAATGTTATTAGCGAGACGACCATAAGTAGTTTCACAAGTAAAATGAATACGATTTTGGGACGAGTTAAACGATTTGATACGACTTAAACAAGATAAACGAATTGGATAAACGATTAGTTTTTGGTAGTGATTAGATAATGGGACGGGTGTAGCATGATAAAAGCATGCTAGATACGCCGCTGGTACATCTTATATAAAAGTGCTTTTATCATATTATATTCCGTGTCATTATTTACTTCACTTGGGAAACAATTTTGAAACGATGTCACACAACGGGGTTTTCGAAATGATATAAACCATACGAGTTTTATTAACGAGTTTTTATGAAGATGTTTTACGAATTGGTTTACTAAAACAAATGTTTTGGGGTTAAGAATCATGGCTACGAGATTTTATAAACTATAACCAACTTGTTTTTGAGTTGGTTAATTATGTTGCAATACACTTTTCAAAACGAGGTTTGTACTTTTGACTCTTGTAGTCTAATGAGGTACTGCAACACATAAATGAGCCATGAATCCGATACTATCATAAATCCTATGTGCTTGCCAGCATTTCTTTGCTGACTTTGTTTTTACATATGTTTCAGGTGGTGTTGCATGATGTTGGTTGCTAGGATGCATGTTCATATAGGATCCGGACAAGGCCTTAGTGACTTAATAACGATGATAGACGATGTTTAACTTGTTTGTTTGGTTTTAAGACAATGTAATTTATCAAATGAATCAATAAAACGAAACTTTTGTATCCATGGTTGTGAAACAATAATTCTGTTACAACACTCCCCAACGTTTCCGCCGCGGTTTCGTTGTTTTGACGCGGTCGGGGTGTGATAGAAGAGTTGGTATCAGAGCCAATGGTTATAGGGAATTTGGTTATTAGCAATGCTTAGACCTAGACTATAACTTTCTAGGACCCCAATGCAAGTTTATTTGCATTTAGATTTTAAAACAATACCGTCACCTATCCTTAGGTGATAACCACAACGAGAACAAAATAATAAATCCACTTCGAAAATTAATCATCTATCCTTTGATGATTCATTATAAGGTTTTGAACCCTCTCAGATTTCAAAATCTCGTCAAAGTTTTGATCTAAATAATGTGAACACGTGCAAACTGGAAGAGTGAATGCCTGTACCCAGAGTTTTCTGTCTAAACCTACAGTGTTTGTACAAATCCGCAGTATCGGACCAGTCACTCTTACCTGGGAACTCTTGGGGTGAGTGTTCACTTATAGGCGAGCATGTCTTCGATGATACATTATTAAGATCCATTTATTTTGATTAGTCATTACGTGTCGTTTGTTTGTTTGAGGTAATGAGCAAATGATCGCACTCCTTGTGTTTTGTCGATGTTTTCAATACCTCTTTTGTTTTTCCAATTGTCGACCTCACTCGTTTCTCATGTTTCCTTTTTCTTTTTAGACAATGCCTCCTCGACGTGATGCTCAACCTTTTACTGCTGAAGAAGTCGCAGCCCTTGTTGCTCAGCAAATGGCTGCGGTACTTCCTGGCGTAGTAACCCAGATCCATGAGTTATACAACAACAATAATAGTTTCAAGAATTTCAATTCTGCTAAGCCGTTGAAGTTTTTTGGGTCGCAAGGAGCAACTGCGCTCCTACAGTGGTTCAAAAGTTTGGAAAGCACATTCTGTGACATCTGTTTCACTTCAACCTTCAAACAAATACCAAACCAATGAAATACTGTATTTCGTACTTGGGATTTGTAAAAATATGTGTATCATTTGCACATATAAACTCTTGTTCGATTTCGGGCTCTAAATCGCTTTCTGGAAAGTTATACGGGCACTGATGCATAAGTGTAACCAGTTTAATGCAACAAACACTCCGGAACAGTGACATAGGCTTAACATACCTTAAATAACCTTTACATAACTTAGAAATAAGTTTTGGAAGGTTTTGTATGCCGAAATCAAGTCTATTCGCTTACAGGGACTAAATATGACAAACTATGAAAGTATGCCAATTTGAACTGTAACGAACATTCCGGAACTTGACCATAAGTTAAAGATACCCTAAATATCCTATACATAGCTTAGAAATAAGCATTGAGGGGTTGGGTGAGCTAAAATAAACTTTTTGGTCATTCAGGGACTAAAAGCGTCAAAAAGTGCATAAGTTTGCATTTTTGCGCATAACTTACGTTCTGAATACATCCGGACATCCAAAAATTTATGCAAGCATTAAAATATTTTATTTTAGTGTTTGGCATGACAAAAATCAATTCGTCGCGCAATTTGGATCGTCTTTCGCGCTTATGCGCAATCCGTCGTAATTAAGCGAACATCGCGATTATACGACCAAACGAACCGACATCTGAAATATTTTTGAGCATGTTTCAAGTTCCCTACACTTTAACTTCTTTTTAGAGCCTTGAAATGAGGTTAACGGGGCTTAAACGTGCCAAAAATGGGCCAAAATACATGTTTCTGAAGTGCAGGGACTAAAACTGTAATTTCTGAATAGTTATCCAGGCGGGCCCCGTAGGTTCATATGTGTATCTTACGCGGGCCGTGTGAGAGGCCCAGTAACAGAAAACCAGTTTCTGAAACAGCAGCTGGTATTCATTGAATTTGGACATGCTTTTGATCAATCTAGGGGCAAATTTTGATGGTTTTCCAGTACCCCTAGTATTACAAAACAATGGGCACAAGTGGAGGGTGTAGATCAAAGCTCGTTCCCCGATAAACGATCCTAACGGTTCTAGAAATCCTATAAATACCCACCTTGTCTTGCTCATTCTCCTCACATTTGATCTGATTCTTGCTCTCTAAGTGGAAGTATATGCTTCCTACCTGAGAGTGAATCGGGTCAAAGCTTGCGGGGACCTTCTGTAAGTATTCTTTCGTGCTTTTCATTCATTTTAGCGTTAAAGTCAAACTGTGTTTGAGTTTCTGCATTGACCAGTTTATGGTCAACGCGAAGTTCGTTTGAACTTCATAACGTGAGCGTAATCACGATGGTTATAGTCCCTAGTGACTATACCTACTGATTACCACGTTATCTAGCCTCAGTGACGAGTCGTAGTTTCGGCCCAAATGCGTTTTCTCGTGTATTTTGTAACCAAACTACTCTAGGGTATTAAAACCATTTGTTTTAATACAAAACCTGTTTTCTAACATTACTAAACATGTTCTAGCATGTTTAGCTCGTCGCTTTTAGAATTGTGCTTGTCTAGGGTCGTAAAGGTAAGCGATCTAAACAATCGCTTATACTTTCGAACCCGACCCATTTGGTCGATCTTTAGGATCCAACCAAACACATTAGGTGACCATAGTGGTATAGGGAATAACCTTCCGAGGTTATACCTTATGGTCACGTCGTTTAAGTAGTTGTATGATAGGTAGTTTATATGCCTTAGGAAAATTACCAAAATGCCCTTTTTACGCATAAATTCATTTTAAGCATATCTAATGTAACTTTTGACATCTAAACTGATTTAGCAACAATATTGAACATGTTAAGGCATATCTTTCTTGTCATAAGACTAGTTAGGCGATCCGAATGCGTTTTACGCGAACGACGCGTTAAAGTAGCATAAGCTTCCTAAACGGGTCGTAACGGGTCAAAATCACTTAGGATAGGTTTCGTTTTAGTATGTAGGCTTTGTCAAACCATATTACATAAGTTCTCACACTTATTTGGTTTACAAACCCTCGTACTACCCGATCCTCCGATAGGTCCGTTTATTAATGTAGATACCTATATTAGGTGCCGTTTGAAATCGTGATCTTCTAGCTTGCTTGGTGGATATCTAAAGTCTATTGAGCAATCTCAAGTGAGTACATAGTCCCCTCTTTTATTGTTTTTCAAACGTTTTGGGGTGAAACACATCTGCCTACTTGTTACTTTCATGCTTTCCATGTTTTCATATCGTATGCTTGCTATGTTCATTAGTACAGTATTAGTACATGATTTCATTATGTTTTGCTATGTATGTTTACTTAGCATGCTAGCACATTGATTTTCATTACATTACTTTGCTATATATGTTTACATGGCATATTAGCACATTGTTTTTCATGACTTTTCTGCTTTGTATGTAACTTAGCATACTTAGTACATTGTTTTCATATAACATGTTACATTTGGTATAACATTTGGTCTGCACAAACGGAACTTATATACATTCATTAACATTAGCTACGCCGCTCAGTAGTAAGTAATGGTACCATAGGACTTGACAAATCCCGTTCCTAACATCCTAGGTTTGTTTGGATGAAAAGAATGACCGAATCCGAAAACATTTCTTTTGATAACCTTTACTTAGGGTTATCCGCCTGTCTCAAGGCTTGAATGTATGCTTTAACTTACCACATAAATGTTTATAACATTTAAAACATGTTTTTACTTTGCAAAACATAACTTTTTGATATACTTAAAATACTTTGTTTTGTACATTTTTACATTTGGTTTAAGTGAATACATTTTACTTAACATACATAACATTTTTACACATACATGACTACATTTTGGGACTTTTAAACATATGACGATGGTTTAGACAAGAACATTTGATGGTTGGTTTAAACTTGGACTTTATACATTGGTGGTTTGTTTAGTGACTTAAGTGACGATATGTGTGTAGTATGATACAAGCATGGTCGATACGCCGCTGGTACTTCTTATATATAAGTGCTTGTATTATATTACATGTCATAGCGTTACTTAAATCATTTATTTTGGACTTGTACATTTTAAGCAAATAACATATTTTCACAAGATTTCGTTTTACAAAAACAACTTATTTTATACAACTTATTTTACTTGGTTATTCATATAACCATACATTATTCTTTTACTTATACATATCGTCTGATTTTATCGCTTTTCAAATAATTTACAAAACAAAACAATTTACAAGTTTCATGACTGAATTTTATTAAACATTTTTCTTAAACCAAGTCATGAATCCAATTTTCATAAAACCTATGTTACTCACAGGCATTTTTATGCTGACGTACCTATTTTCACATGTGTTTTCAGGAGCTGTTGCTTAGGATGTTGATCGTGACACGCTAGGGTGGACTTGGGCCTTAGTGACATAAAATGAAGATAGACTTAGTTTAATTATGTACTCTTGTTTCTTTTATTTTAAGACAATATAACTCTTAGGTTCCTATTTTGAGACAATGTATTCCACCCTTTGGTTATGAATGAAATATTATTTTAATTACCATGGTTGTGAAACAATAATTTTGTTACAACACTCCTCGATGTTTCCGCCACGATTTGATGTTTTACGTGGTCGGGGTGTGACAGAAGAGTTGGTATCAGAGCTCATGGTTATAGGGAATTAGGTTATTAGTAATGTTTTGACCTAGTCTATAACCTTCCTAGGACCCTAACGCGAGTTTACTTGCGTTTAGTCATAAAACAATACCGTCACCTATCCTTAGGCGACAACCACAACAAGAATATAAATTTCAAAACCGCTTTGAAAACTAATCATCTGTTCTAGGATGATTGATTACTAGGTTTTGAACCCTCTAAGTTTTCAAATCTCGTCAAAGTTTGGGTCTTATAATGTGAACACGTACAAACTGGAAGGGTGAATGCCTGTACTCTGAGTTTTCTGTCTAAGGCTAGAGTGTTCGTACAAATCCGCAGTATCGGACCAGTCACTCTTACCTGGGAACTCTTGGGGTGAGTATTCACTTATAGGCGAGCATGTCTTCAGCGATGCATTATTATGACCCGTTTGCTTTGATTTGTCACCGTCTCATTTGTTTGCCTTAGGTAACAAACAAATGATCGCAATTCGTATGCATTGCCTTTCTATTTTGTTTATCCGATAACATTTCATTTGTTGCTTCCTATGTCCTTCATTTTCTTCTAGAATGTCTCTTTACCTCAACAACGGTCAAATGTCCGAGCAAGCAGCCAAACTTGCCCAGCAAATAGGCGAAGTAATTCTGAAGTCCGTGGATTTAGGTATTGCCATGTCTCGCCTCAAAAATGGAGCCACTCAAGAGTCACCAAAGGAAGCAGAAGTCAAGCCTGCACCAAAATGAAGGAAGCGTAAGGCTTCAAGGAAACCCGCAGCAGTTACACCTAATCAAGTGGGACCTAGCCAAGTGGCAGCGCCACCAGCTTGGAAGCCGTATATTGGAACTGCCCCATGGTGCAAACGATGCAACCGTCATCATTCAAGCCTCATACCCTGCTCCAAATGTACCTACTGTGGACGGTTGTTGATTAACATATGCCGCTTTGTATCCATAACAAAGTTGTTGCAAATCTTGCTGCTACCCAACTCCAAGTCAACCCTACTTAAGCTCGTTTTCCATCTGGTACTTGCTACAACTGTGGCGAAACGAGCCATTTTAGGAACAAATGCCCAAAGATTGTCAATGCAAATCCAACCCTTGGATAAGCATTTGGCCGAGCAAAAGATGTTGTTGTCTTATGCCTTTGTTTCTTTTGTTTTCTTGTATTGTGAAACAATCTGTTTTGTTCATAAATAAAAGTCGTTGTTCGCAATTCTGATATACAAATGTAGTTACATGTGTGTATGGCATTTCCCTATAATACCTACATCAAGGAACTATGTTCTTTACAAACTACTCTTGTGATTCTCCCTTTCAAGTGATCGCTCATGATTTCCTTAAAAGTTTTCAATACTCATTTCATTCTAAGAAATGAGGTACATGAAATAAAGTGACATTATGAGTAATCGTGCTTTTGCACATCTGTGCCTTTAAATCCCTGGTAAGATAACTAAGGGTATTTTCAAATCTTATACCCATTACGTTTTGATTTTTCAACATGCATAACATAAGTTTTCAAAACAACCTCCATGATTTCAAAAAAAAAAAAAAACATTGTCTATGTTTTCAAAAACGACCTTCATGATTTCAAAATGTTATTAATACAGTATAATTACTTATATCAAGTGCATGATTTCAAAAGCACCATTCATGTTTTCAAAAACCTTATACATAATTTCAAAATTCATCTTGCATGATTTTAAAACATTTTTTTAATATACCTACCTAATACACCTACTTTATGATTTCAAAAGTATTATATATAAGGTTTCCAAAAACATTGAACACATTTTAGAACCCCATGCATAGTTTTCAAAATATTTTCCTTATACATTGACTTAACCTTCAAATTTCGCTTCATGTGTTGCCTTGGCATATCTAGCATCTCAATTTAATAAGCATTTTTACTTCATGTTTTGACTTAAGCACACCCAGTGCAAGATTTCAAAACATCTTCAACTTCTAAAATCCATATGGGATCTTCTTATCCTAACAATTAGATCCTTGTGGATGATTATCATTCAAATCAGAGTCCTTAATTGGATTCTTTGTGTACCTTAATTCGAACATTTCGGTTCCTTATAATCGAAATCGAATTTTCTCTTTAAGATCTTTCTACCTTCATAGTTAGATTCTTGATAATGTTTAAAGCACCAATCAAAATCCACTGATTGGATACCTGGTGTGCTTTAAATACATGTGCTCTGTTAGCAGAACAAATTAACAAAATGATGACAAATTTAAAACCAAGTTAAACGATTATTTGATTATGTGTTTATGCACTTTGTGTTTTCTTTTATGCATTTTTGTGTTTTTGAATACTCTGGATATTCGTTATCCAAATCTTCGTAGAACCTTTCATATCTTCATATGAGGGATTCGTAGTAGGATATTCAAAAAGGTACTACCTTAAATCCTTATTGGGCTTCTACGTGATAGTCAAGACCCTTGGATTATATAGTACCATTCCATGATTCAAAAGAGACCTTTTGAGTGGTCTAGTCAAAAGATTGATTCAGAATCTGGTTAAGAATGACATATGGTGATATAGCTGAATAGACTCCTTGGTAGTCTATTTAAATCATTCATTGATTTAATTAAAAGACCCTATGGTGGTCTAAGCAAAATCATCACCGACTCGTTCATTGTTTCCTTCCCCTACACATTATAAGATGCACTACGTGACTATGCAAGGAATTACGTAATTATGGATGCATACATAATTACGAAGTTCAGTGCACGGAAACCATAGTAAGACTTATTATGTGTAAGAACCAATAGTGGCAACCGTAACAAAATGTGAACAATGTAATAAAGGTACGGTGGACACACCAATAACACTTTATATAATTGTATATAAGTGTCCCTCCCACATTGTAAGCATGCTGTTATTTGAAGTTACTAGAAGTTCAGAACTCTAACCAGTGTTGTTTGATCTTTTCAACGTCATGTTTCAAGCTCTCACAAGTTTCCTCTAAATAAATTTCGGGACGAAATTTCCTGAAGTAGGGGAGACTGTGAAATCTGTGTCACTTCAGCTTTCAAAAAAATACCAAACCAATGAAATATTGTATTTCGTACTTGGGATTTGTAAAAATATGTGTATCGTTTGCACATATTAACTCTTCTTCGATTTCGGGCTCTAAATCGCTTTCTGGAAGGTTATACGCGCACTGATGCATAAATGTAACCAGTTTAATGCAAAAAACACTCCGTAACAGTGACATAGGCTTAACATACCTTAAATAACCTTTACATAACTTAGAAATAAGTTTTGGAAGGTTTGGTATGCCGAAATCAAGTCTATTCGCTTACAGGGACTAAATATGACAAACTACGAAAGTATGCCAATTTGAACTGTAACGAACATTCCGGAACTTGACCATAAGTTAAACATACCCTAAATATCCTTTACATAGCTTAGAAGTACGATTTGGGGGGTTGGGTGAGCTAAAATAAACTTTTTGGTCATTCAGGGACTAAAAGCGTCAAAAAGTGCATAAGTTTGCATTTTCGCGTATAACTTACGTTCTGAATACATCCAGACTTCCAAAAATTTATGCAAGCATTAAAATATTTTATTTTAGTGTTTGGCATGACAAAAATCCATTCGTCGCGCAATTTGGATCGTCTTTCGCGCTTATGCGCATTCCGTCGTAATTAAGCGAACATCGCGATTATACGACCAAACGAACCGACATATGAAATATTTTTGAGCATGTTTCAAGTTCCCTACACTTTAACTTCATTTTAGAGCCTTGAAATGAGGTTAACGAGGCTTAAACGTGCCAAAAATGGGCCAAAATACATGTTTCTGAAGTGCAGGGACTAAAACTGTAATTTCTGAATAGTTATCCAGGCGGGCCACCTAGGTTCATATGTGTATCTTACGCGGGCCGTGTGAGAGGCCCAGTAACAGAAAACCAGTTTCTAAAACAGCAGCTGGTATTCATTGAATTTGGACATGCTTTTGATCAATCTAGGGGCAAATTTTGATGGTTTTCCAGTACCCCTAGTATTATAAAACAATGGGCACAAGTGGAGGGTGTAGATCAAAGCTCGTTTCCCGATAAACGATCCTAACGGTTCTAGAAATCCTATAAATACCCACCTTGTCTTGCTCATTCTCCTCACATTTGATCTGATTCTTGCTCTCTAAGTGGAAGTATATGCTTCCTACCTGAGAGTAAATCGGGTCAAAGCTTGCGGGGACCTTCTGTAAGTATTCTTTCGTGCTTTTCATTCGTTTTAGCGTTAAAGTCAAACTGTGTTTGAGATTCTGCATTGACCAGTTTATGGTCAACGCGAAGTTCGTTTGAACTTCATAACGTGAGCGTAATCACGATGGTTATAATCCCTAGTGACTATACCTATTGATTACCACGTTATCTAGGCTCAGTGACGAGTCGTAGTTTCGGCCAAAATGCGTTTTCTCGCGTATTTTGTAACCAAACTACTCTAGGGTATTAAAACCGTTTGTTTTAATACCAAACCTGTTTTCTAACCTTACTAAACATGTTCTAGCATGTTTAGCTCGTCGCTTTTAGAATTGTGCTTGTCTAGGGTCGTAAAGGTAAGCGATCTAAACAATCGCTTATACTTTCGAACCCGACCCATTTGGTCGATCTTTAGGATCCAACCAAACACATTAGGTGACCATAGTGGTATAGGGAATAACCTTCCGAGGTTATACCTTATGGTCACGTCGTTTAAGTAGTTGTATGATAGGTAGTTTATATGCCTTAGAAAATTACCAAAATGTCCTTTTTACGCATAAATTTGTTTTAAGCATATGTAACGTAACTTTTGACATCTAAACTGATTTAGCAACAATATTAAACATGTTAAGGCATATCTTGCTTGTCATAAGACTAGTTAGGCGATCCGAATGCGTTTTACGCGAACGATGCGTTAAAGTAGCATAAGCTACCTAAACGGGTCGTAACGGGTCAAAAGCACTTAGGATATGTTTCGTTTTAGTATGTAGGCTTTGTCAAACCATATTACATAAGTTCTCACACTTATTTGGTTTACGAACCCTCGTACTACCCGATCCTCCGATAGGTCTGTTTATTAATGTAGATACCTATATTAGGTGTCGTTTGAATCCGTGATCTTCTAGCTTGCTTGGTGGATATCTAAAGTCTATTGAGCAATCTCAAGTGAGTACATAGTCCCCTCTTTTACTGTTTTTCAAACGTTTTGGAGTGAAACACATGTGCCTACTTGTTACTTTCATGCTTTCCATGTTTTCATATAGTATGCTTGCTATGTTCATTAGTACACTATTAGTACATGATTTCATTATGTTTTGCTATGTATGTTTACTTAGCATGCTAGCACATTGATTTTCATTACATTAGTTTGCTATATATGTTTACATGGCATATTAGCACATTGACTTTTCTGCTTTGTATGTAACTTAGCATACTTAGTACATTGTTTTCATATAACATGTTACATTTGGTATAACATTTGGTCTGCACAAACGGAACTTATATACATTCATTAACATTAGCTACGCCGCTCGGTAGTAAGTAATGGTACCATAGGACTTGACAAATCCCGTTCCTAACATCCTAGGTTTGTTTGGATGAAAGGAATGACTAAATCCGAAAACATTTCTTTTGATAACCTTTACTTAGGGTTATCCGTCTGTCTCAAGGCTTGAATGTATGCGTTAACTTACCACATAAATGTTTATATCATTTAAAACATGCTTTTACTTTGAAAAACATAACTTTTTGATATACTCAAAATACTTTGTTTTGTACATTTTTACATTTGGTTTAAGTGAATACATTTTACTTAACATACATAACATTTTTACACATACATGACTACATTTTGGGACTTTTAAACATATGACGATGGTTTAGACAAGAACATTTGATGGGTTGTTTAAACGTGGACTTTATACATTGGTGGTTTGTTTAATGACTTAAGTAACGATATGTGTGTAGTATGATACAAGGATGGTGGATACGCCTCTGGTACTTCCTATATATAAGTGCTTGTATTATATTACATGTCGTAGCGTTACTTAAATCATTTAGTTTGGACTTGTACATTTTAAGCAAATAACATATTTTCACAAGATTTCGTTTTACAAAAACAACTTATTTTATACAACTTATTTTACTTGGTTATTCATTTAACCATACATTATTCTTTTACTTATACATATCGTCTGATTTTATCGCTTTTCAAATAATTTACAAAACAAAACAATTTACAAGGTTCATGACTGAATTTTATTAAACATTTTTCTTAAACCAAGTCATGAATCCAATTTTCATAAAACCTATGTTACTCACAGGCATTTTTATGCTGACGTACCTATTTTCACATGTGTTTTCAGGAGCTGTTGCTTAGGATGTTGATCGTGACACGCTAGGGTGGACTTGGGCCTTAGTGACATAAAATGAAGATAGACTTAGTTTAATTATGTACTCTTGTTTCTTTTATTTTATGACAATATAACTCTTGGGTTCCTGTTTTGAGACAATGTATTCCACCCTTTGGTTATAAATAAAATATTATTTTAATTACCATGGTTGTGAAACAATAATTCTGTTACAACACTCCCCGACGTTTCCGCCACGATTTGATGTTTTACGTGGTCGGGGTGTGACACATTCAGACATGTGCAATCTCCAAATGAGCGTAAGGTTGAGTTTGCATCAAGTGTGTTCGAGAAGCGTGCTCTTACATGGTGGAACAGAGTGATGCTTGACAGGGGTGCCGATGTGGCGATGGCACAAACGTGGGAAGAGCTCCGAGCTCTCATGATGAGAGAGTTCTGTCCCCGTCACGAAATTCGAGCTTTGGAACGAGAATTTGACGATATGAAACAAGATGGGAGAGAACACCGTGCGTGTGCGGATCGTTATGAGGAGCTCAGTTTGTTGTGTCCTACTATGGTTACCCCGTTGGAGAAGGCAATAGAGAGGTATATCGATGGGTTACCCGATTCTATGCAAGATACTGTGACTGGTAGTAATTCTACCACTGTCCGTCAAGCGATTGAATTGGCTGCTACTCTGACCGAGTCTCATGTCAGAAAGGGGAAATTGGCCCGTAAGGGTGATAAAAAGAAGTCAGCCGATTCTGCTCAAGAAAAGGGTAAGGGTAAGGATAAGAAGCAGGGTGAGTCTTCTAAGAAGACAAGGAAGCACAAGGCTTCCCAGAACTTTGCTATCACCAACCAGAACCCTCAAAACCCACCGGCCCTACCTCCTACAAAGAAGTAATATGTTGGTACTGCACCTCACTGTGCTCGATGCAACGGTCACCATGTTGCCCAACAGGCCTGTAAACAGTGTGCTACGTGTGGTAGACTTGGGCATCTAGCCAACATCTGTCGTTTTGGCCAAAATCAGTCTGCTCAGGTTCCAGCACAAGTTCAGGGGAATGTTGCGGGATTCCCACCTGGTTCGTGTTTCAATTGCGGAGAAATAGGTCATTTCCGCAACAACTGCCTGAGGTTGGTGAATGCGAATGCAAATCAGAACACGAATGCCAATGCAAACGCGAATATGAATCCTGCTCATGGACGAGCATTCAATCTGAATGCTAACGAGGCGAGGGCGGACAACGAGGTTGTTAACGGTACGTTCCTTGTTAACAATCAACTTGCATCTGTTCTTTTCGATTCTGGTGCTGATAGGAGTTTTGTTTCGTTATCTTTTGAGCCTTTACTTGCGATGCCTAGAACTAAATTGAGGAAACCCTTATCTGTCGAAGTTGCTAGTGGTAAACATCTTGTACTCGATTCTGTTCTTCATGTTTGTCAATTGAACCTCGATAACCATCTTTTTCCGATTAACCTCACACCGATGCAACTTGGGAGTTTCGACATTATCGTGGGTATGGATTGGTTAACCAAACATCATGCTGAGGTGGTTTGTTTCGATAAGATCGTTTGTATTCCTCTTTCATCTGGTGATGTCCTAGAGGTTCGTGGCAAGAAATCATCTGTTGGTTTGAAACTCATGTCATGCACGAAAGCCTGAAGTTATTTACGAAAAGGATATATTTCCTTCCTGGCACATGTCACCGAGGAGAAAGTCAAGAGCAAGAGTATTCAGGATATTCCGATTGTTCGGGATTATCTAGAGGTGTTTCCTAATGAACTTCCTGGTTTGCCTCCAGTTCGTCAAGTCGAGTTTCATATTGATCTTGTACCCAATGCTAACCCGATTGCGAAAGCACCTTATCGTCTTGCACCGTCAGAGATGCAAGAGTTATCGAAACAGCTTAGAGAGTTATCTGATAAAGGATTCATCCGTCCGAGTTATTCACCTTGGGGAGCTCGTGTCCTCTTTGTTAAAAAGAAAGATGGATCTTTTCGAATGTGTATCGATTATCATGAGCTTAATAAGCTTACCATCAAGAATCGATATCCCCTACCTCGAATCGATGATCTCTTTGATCAGCTACAAGGTGCTACCTGTTTTTCCAAGATCGATCTGCATTCTGGGTATCATCAACTTCGTGTACTCGAATAAGATATTCCCAAAACTTCTTTGCGCACGAGATATGGGCACTATGAGTTCACTGTCATGCCTTTTGGTTTGACGAATGCCCCAGCTATTTTCATGGACTTAATGAATAGGGTCTGTAAACCTTATCTAGATAAGTTCATCATTGTGTTCATCGACGATATTCTCATTTATTCAAAGTCTCGAGCCGATCACGAGCAACACCTTCATCTGACATTGGAACTCCTGAAGAAGGAACAACTTTTTGCTAAATTCTCCAAGTGTGAATTTTGGCTTAAAGAAGATCAGTTTTGGGACATATAGTCAACGAGCAGGGTATTCATGTGGATCCATCTAAAATAGAAGCTATTAAGGATTGGAATACACCAACGACACCTACAGAAATTCGTTCTTTTCTTGGTCTCGCTGGTTATTATCGTCGGTTTATTTCGAACTTCTCGAAGATCGCGGTTCCACTCACTGGTTTGACTCAGAAGAATAAGCCTTTTGAGTGGGGACCCAAACAAGAAGAAGCGTTCCAAACGCTGAAATAGAAGCTATGTGATGCTCCTGTTCTATCTTTGCCTGAGGGAAGCGATGATTTCGTTGTCTACTACGATGCGTCTAACTTAGGCCTTGGTTGTGTCCTTATGCAACGAGGTAAAGTTATTGCGTATGCGTCTAGACAATTGAAAGTTCATGAGAAGAACTACACGACTCATGCTCTTGAGTTAGGAGCTGTAGTTTTTGCTCTCGAAATCTGGAGACACTACCTCTATGGTACGAAGTGTGTGGTTTTCACAGACCACAAAAGTCTCCAGCATATTCTTAATCAGAAGGAGCTGAACATGAGGCAGCGACGTTGGGTTGAACTCCTAAACGATTACGATTGCGAGATTCGCTACCATCCTGGTAAGGCGAATGTCGTAGCTGATGCGCTTAGTCAAAAGGAGCGAGTCAAGCTTCATTCTGTTTGCACTCTATCTGATATTCAAACTTGTATTCTTCAAGCTCAACAATTTTGTGCTACACAAAATCTGATGGGTAAGGAATTACCACGTCAACTTGAGCTTAAACTCGAAGAGAAAGACGATGGTTTGCTCTGTTTCAAGGATCGTTTATGGATTCCGAAACAAGACGATCTTCGCACTTTGGTAGTAGACGAATCTCAAAAGTCTCGATATTCTATCCATCCTGGTGCTGATAAAATGCACAAGGATCTTCGTACTCAGTATTGGTGGCCTGGTATGAAGAAGGATATTGCCTTGTATGCATCGAAATGCCTAACTTGTCTCAATGTCAAAGTTGAACATCAACGACCATCTGGATTGCTTGTACAACCAGAGATACCGGTTTGGAAGTGGGAGAACATTGCTATGGATCTTATCACTAAATTACCGCATACATCAAAAGGTCATGATGCTATATGGGTTGTTATCGATCGATTAACGAAGTCAGCTCATTTTATTCCGATTCGCGAGGATCTGTCTACTGATAAACTTGCAAAGATTTATGTTGATGACATACTATCTCGACATGGTGTTCCTTTGGATATCATATCAGATCGTGATGCTCGATTTTTATCTCATTTTTGGAAGACCATGCAATCTGCTATGGGAACCCAACTAAATCTAAGCACTGCTTATCATCCCCAAACAAATGGACAATCTAAGAGGACGATTCAAACTTTGGAGGATATGCTTAGAGAATGCGTGATAGACTTTGGTGGTAATTGGGACTCTCATCTGCCATTGATCGAGTTCTCTTACAACACAGTTATCATACTAGCAACAATATGGCACCATTCGAAGCTCTTTACGGTCGAAAATGTCATTCACCTGTCTGTTGGAATGAGATCGGTGAAGCTCAGCTTACTGGACCTGAGCTCATTCTGGAAACAACGAACAAAATCAAGAAAATTCGCGATAATCTTGTGACAGCTAGAAGTCGTCAAAAGAGTTATGCGGATGTGCGACATAAGCCTTTGGAATTTCCAGTCGGAGACCATGTCCTACTCAAGGTGTCACCTTGGAAGGGAGTGGTGAGATTTGGAAAGAAAGGAAAATTTTCACCTCGATATGTTGGACCATTTAAGATTGTTGAAAGAATTGGAAAGGTTACCTATCGACTAGAGCTACCTCCAGAGCTTGGAAATATTCATCCGACTTTTCACGTGTCCAATTTTCGAAAATGTTTAGCTGATGCTGATCTTCACATTCCTCTAGACGAGATTCAAGTTGATGGAACGATGCACTTTGTCGAGAAACCTGTGGAGATAACGGACTGTGCAGTCAAACAGTTGAAGAACAAACGGATTCGATTGGTCAAGGTTTGCTGGGAGTCCAAACGTGGCCCAGAATTTACTTGGGAACGTGAGGACCAAATGAAGGCGAAATATCCGCAATTGTTCTCACAAGTTTTCTCTAGTTAAAATTTCGGGACGAAATTTTCAAAAGTAGGGGAGACTATGACAACTGTGCTCTGTAATCGATGTTCAATATAAAACAATGTTGATTATTAATAAAACAATGTGTTTTGGTGTTATTATGTGTGTATTCGTGTTTGATGATTTTACGATTTGAATCGAGTCTGATTTCAAGCTTTAAATCGCTTTCTAGAAGGTTATACGCAAACTGGTGCGTAAAAGTAGTCAGTTTAACGCGACAAACACTCCGGAATAGTGACATAGGCTTAACATACCTTAAATAACCTTCAAAATAACTTAGAAATAAGTTTTGGATGGTTTGGTGTGTCGAAAACAAGTTTGTTCGATCGCAGGGACTATTTGTGTCAAACTGCGAAACTATACCGATTCGTATAGTAACGAACATTCCGGAACTTGATCATAAGTTAAACATACCCCAAATATCCTTTACATAGCTTAGAAATAGGCTTTGAGGGGTTCGGTATGCTAAAATAAACTTTATTGATCAATAGGGACTAAAAGCGTCAAAAATTTATGTAATCATTAAAATACCTTATTTTAGTGATTGGCATAATAAAACTTCATTCGTTTCACAATTTGGATCGTACACGCGCTCGTTACGATTTCCGTCGAAATTAACCGAATAACGCAACCGTACCGCCAAATGAACTGACATCCGAGATGTTTTTAAGCATATTTCATGTTCCCTATGATTTAACATCATTATGGAGCTTGAAAATGGGTTTGATGGGTGTTAGAAGTGCCGAAATGCGATGAAACAAAGTGCAGGGGCTAAACTGTAATTAAGTGAAAGTTGCTGGTCTGCAAGGTCCTTACGGACCGTATGGACCTATGCTTACGGTCTGTATGCAGTCTCCAGCACATCAGAATTGCAAAAACATTGAATCTGGTCATTACCACCTATTCTAATGGTTTTAATCCCTGGATTTACACTCTATGGACTGGTAATTGTGTGCCCCTTGTAATTCTAAACCACTAGCCCACATGTACGGCTTAGATCTTTCCCTCTTTAGCAAGCAATGATCCTAACGGTTTTGTGAAAACTATATATAGGCATGCCCTCATTCCATTTTTCTTCACCTTTGATATGATCTCTCTAAGTTGAAGTTGCAATACTTCATACCTGAGATTTTAAGATCAAGTTCTCCCTAGCAAGGACCCTTTGTAAGCTTCTTTCGTTCTTTTATCGCTTTTCGAGCGTGAAAGTCAAACAGTGTTTGACTTTCTGCTTTGACCACGAGTTGGTCAACACGAAGTTTGTTTGAACTTCGCAACGTGAGCGTAATCACGATGGTTATAGTCCCGTGTGACTATGCCTCCTGATTACCACGTTGACTAGGCGTAGTGACAAGTCGTAGTTTCGGTCAAAATGCACATTTAAGCGTATTTTGCAACCAAACTACTATTGGGTATCAAAACACTTTGTTTTGATATCAAAACCTGTTTTCTAACTTAGTTATGCATGTTTTAACACGCTTAGCCCGTCACTTTTAGTTTAGTGCTTGTTTAGAGTCGTAAGCCAAGCTGTCTAAACCACCGCTTAGACTTTCGAACTCGACCCATTTGGTCGATCATTAGGATCCGACCAAGCATGTTTAGTGACCACAGTTGCATAGGGAATAACCTTCCGAGGTTATACCTTATGGTCACTTAGTTTAAGTAGTTGTATGATAGGTAGTTTATATGCCTTAGGTAAATGACCAAAATGCCCTTTTTATGCATAATTGGATTTTATGCATATGTAACCTAAACATTTATCACTTCACTGATTATGCAACACAATTAAACATGTTTAGGCATATAATACTTGTCATAGGACTAGTTAGACGTCTCGAACGCGCTTTTGCGCGAACGACGCGTTAAAGTAGCGTAAGCTACCTCAATGGGTCGTAACGGGTCGAAAGCACTTAGATTAGGTTCCTATTTAGAATGTAGGCTTTGTTTAACCATATCACGTGAGTTCCAATACAAAGACCTCATTCTGTCAGATCTTCCGATTTAGGTGTCGATTTATTTACTAGTGATTCGATTATTGGGTGCTGCTTGAGTTTCCTTGGTTTGATTGAGCTTCTTGAGTTCTTTAGATTGAGGATACGTTGCACTTCGATGTGAGTACGTAGATCCCCTCTTTTTACATGTTTTGTGGTAACTATGTGGGTACATAGTTCCCCTATTTTACTGTTTTCGATTGTTTTGGGGTGATTCATATGTATTAAACGATTTCGAGGTTTTAAACGATGATTTCAAAAATGATTAAGATGGTTTATATTAAACTAATAACGATTTCGATAATGTGAACGAACTTGTTGGTTGTAGTTACATAACGAATGACATTCATTAATTTTGGCCGAACCGACCAGTATTAGGTTTTGGTACCATAGGATCTGACAAATCCCGTTATCAGACTACACCCATGGTTATGTGTGGGGGTTATGTAGGTAATGACCGAATCTGATGATTGTTAACTTACCCTTTGGTGGTTTGTTAATGCAAGTTTCGAGATAGTCGAGTCACGAAGGTTTGAATGTTATTAGCGAGACGACCATAAGTAGTTTCACAATTAAAACGAATACGATTTTGGGACGAGTTAAACGATTTGATACGACTTAAACGAGATAAACGAATTGGATAAACGATTAGTTTTGGGTAGTGATTAGATAATGGGACGGGTGTAGCATGATAAAAGCATGGTAGATATGCCACTGGTACATCTTATATATAAGTGCTTTTATCATATTATATTCCGTGTCATTATTTAGTTCACTTGGGAAACAATTTTGAAACGATGTCACACAACGAGGTTTTCGAAATGATATAAACAATACGAGTTTTATTAACGAGTTTTTACGAAGATGTTTTATGAATTGGTTTACTAAAACAAATGTTTTGGTGTTAAGAATCATGGCTACGAGATTTTATAAACTCTAACCAACTTGTTTTTTAGTTGGTTAATTATGTTGCAATACACTTTTCAAAATAAGGTTTGTACTTTTGACTCTTGTAGTCTAATGAGGTACTGCAACATATAAACGAGCCATGAATCTGATACTTTCATAAATCTTATGTGCTCACCAGCATTTCTTTGCTGACATTGTTTTTACATATGTTTCAGGTGGTGTTGCATGATGTTGGTTGCTAGGATGCATGTTCATATAGGATCTGGACAAGGCCTTAGTGGCTTAATAACGATGATAGACGATTTTTAACTTGTTTGTTTGGTTTTAAGACAATGTAATTTATCAAATGAATCAATAAAATGAAACTTTTGTATCCATGGTTGTGAAACAATAATTCTGTTACAACACTCCCCGACGTTTCCGCCGCGGTTTCGTTGTTTTGACGCGGTCGGGGTGTGATAGTGCTTTAGTCTTCAGCAGTACTTGAGACATAACAGTTGATTGAGCATCAGCACATAGTCTTCATCAGTCTTTTGGGTCAGTAGTAGTTAGTAAGGGCAGTACTTGAATCCATAAGATGTTAGAGACACTGTCAAGGGGAAAGATTGAATACAAACATCTGCTTATTTTGAATCCACTGATCTGATCCAGTTTTAGCTTTAATCAACTGTTCCTCTGTAGGGTTCAATCCCAACACATTCACAGTGCGAAGGTTGTCTGGGCATCCGCTTTGACGAAGAGTGACTTCGATAGAGTCAAACCACTGGAACATAGCGCTGGGTCTATCTTCACCCGTTAAGTTAGCAGGACCGCAGGCCTTGAATTGCTTAAAGCTGAAGGGAGCTTTTGGCGTGTCGCTCTTCGATTCGACAGACAATTTGCTGCTGACCTCATTGATCTCGTTGACGATCTGAGGTATGACTTTAGCCATTTCCTTGGTGATGAGAGAAGCGATGCGTTTGTCATCTCTGCTGCTCTGAGCATTTCGGCGAGTGTGAAACCAAGGGAAGACATGGTCTGCAGCAGATATCGTCATATGATTTAGAGGAGTTTCGAATATATCAGGTCTTCGAAAAATTTTAGCGTTTTGCAAAAACATCTTTGCTATTATCACTAATACTCCATAAAGCACAGGAACACATCTAATCACGTAGGCACATAGTCGCGTAGGCACATAGTCCACATAGGCACATAAGCACATAAGCACGTAAGCACAGAAGCACGCAGTCCACGTAAGCACATATTTTTCACGTATTCACCTATATTTTGCTCGTACTCACCTTCATATTTTACACGTATTCACCTATCTTTCAAAGCAGCGATTTGCGTTCGAGAGTTGTGAGTGCGAGTTGCGATAGAGAGTATCATAGCGTGCGAGAGTTTATAGTTTGTCTGCGATTTGTTAGCGTTTTGAGCTAAGAGAGCAGTGCGAGTTGTGCGCGTTTAGCAAAGCGATGAGCGGAAAAGCGAATAAGTCTCCAAAATCGAGACATATAAACATATAAACACATAAAAGCACATAAAATCGAAGAATTAGCGGCTGCGAGCTCAGAATTGAAACAGAATGTTTTGTGTGTTAGACATCGACTACCCAAAGTGATTCGACTATCCACAGCGACTTCGAGTACACATTTTGGCCTACTAGACTGTGTTCTCACCAAAATACGGAGAACGACACTCATCCTTTGGCTACCACGCGAATCGAGTCATTGGAATCCATCGAGACTTTGGTGAGAGTTTTGCAAAAAATTAAAGTAAAGAGTAGAACATGTCGTTAAGGTGCGGGTCTCACCCCTAGCTTAACAACTTGCCCCAAGACATTCTTTAATAGATAGAGGGGGAGATTCCCGTCTAGATGTGGATCTCACTCCTAGCTCAATAAGCATCCTCATGCTGAGAGTATATCAGGGTTTTGTACAATATCACATATGAGAGCATATCAAACTATACCTTTGGGAGTATAACTAAATACACAAAAATAATGTGATTTAGGAATTCATTCAGACCTAGTGCATCAAAATACACCTTTGAGACTATAGAAATACCACAAAGGAATCCCTATTTGGATGGAGCAACAAATTGGTTTCAGACATTCCATGACAACATGAATGGGGTGTCAAATCCTATAGCGCTATATCATACTACCAACCGGTCTGGTGAACCAAAAATAGGTACTATTCCAACAATTAATTTTATAATCTTTGGAAAAGTCAGTGTTTAAACCATAGATAGTCATTTAGTTTGTCAAAAGATAAGTACTAACAAGTATAATTAATTATACTTTGAAATCATGAAAATAATAGATAGGTACACATGCTTCACCCCAAAACAGTTGAAAACAGTAAAAGAGGGGACTATCTACTCACTTGAGGGTGCTTAGAAGTCTTGAACAACTACCAAGCAAGCTAGAGGGAGCACGGAATCAAACAGCACCTAATATAGATAACTACATAAATAAACCAGACCTAAATCGGGAGATTGGATAGTATGAGGTCTCATAAACCAAATGAGTGTGGGAACTCATATGATATGGTTTAACAAGGCCTACATTCTAAAATGAAACCTATCCTAAGTGCTTTCGACCCATTATGATCCCTTAAGGTAGCTTACGCTACTTTAACGCGTCGCGCGCGCAATGTGCGTTCGAGACGTCTAACTAGCCCTATGACAAGTATTATATGCCAAAACATATTTGAATATGTTACATAATCAGTTATGTGACAAAAATTTGGGTTACATATGCTTATTTACCAATTATGTATGGAAAGGGCATTTTGGTAATTTACCTAAGGCATATAAACTATTTATCATACAACTACTTAAACTAGGTGACCATAAGTAATAACCTCGGAAGGTTATTCCCTATGCAACTATGGTCACTAAACATGTTTGGTCGGATCCTAATGATCGACCAAACGGGTCGTGTTCGAAAGTCTAAGCGGGTGTTTAGTCCGCTTGACTTACGACTCTACATAAGCACTAATCTAAAAAGTGACGAGCTAAACATGTCAAAACATGTTTAACAAAGTTAGAAAACAGGTTTGGTATTAAAACAAACGGTTTTAATACCCTAGAGTAGTTTGGTTACAAAATACGCGAGAAAACGCATTTTGGCCGAAACTACGACTCGTCACTAAGCCTAGATAACGTGGTAATCAGTAGGTATAGTCACTAGGGACTATGACCATCGTGATTACGCTCACGTTATGAAGTTCAAACGAACTTCGCGTTGACCATAAACTGGTCAAAGCAGAAAGTCAAACGCAGTTTGACTTTAACGATAAAAACGAATGAAAAGAACCAAAGAATACTTACAAAAGGTCCCCGCAAGCTATAATCCGATTTACTCTCAGGTATGAAGCATAAACTTCAACTTAGAGAGCCAAAATCAGATCATTGTGGCTTTTTCAAGTGAAAGGAGGTGGGTATATATAGGAAATCTAGAACCGTTAGGATCGTTCATCGCCAAACGAGCTTCGATCTCATCCGTACACATGTACCCATGGTTTTGTGAAACCATGGGAGCCCATAGTTTCATTAAAACCATGTGAAAATGAGGGGAACAGCTGGAACAAGCTGGAATTTAGATTTTTCATTTTGGTCCCTTCCTAAGATAACTATGGCAGAATGTCAATTTTGGTCCCTGAACTTCAGAAACATGCGTTTCGGCTCATTTTTGACACATTTAAGCCCCGTTAACCTCATTTCAAGGATCTAAAATGAAGTTAAAGTATAGGGATCTCAAAACATGTTCAAAAATATGTCGGATGTCGGTTCGTTTGGTCGTACGGTTGCGTTGTTCGGTTAATTACGACGGAAGTCGTAACGAACGCAAAAACGATCCAAATCAAGCGACGAATGGAATTTTCTTATGCCAAACACTAAAATAAAATATTTTAATGCTTACATAAATTTTTGGATGTCCGGATATATTCAGAACGTAAGATATGCGCGAAAATGCAAACTTATGCACTTTTTGACGCTTTTAGTCCCTGAATGACCAAAAGTTTATTTTTGCGCACCAAACACCTCAAAGCCTATTTCTAAGCTATGTAAAGGATATTTAGAGCATATTTAACTTATGATCAAGTTCCGGATTATTCGTTATAGTTCAAATTGGCATACTTTCGCAGTTTGTCAATTTTAGTCCCTTTAAGCGAACAAACTTGATTTAGGCATACCAAACCATCCAAAACTTATTTCTAAGTTATGTAAAGGTTATTTAAGGTATGTTAAGCCTATGCCACTATTCCGTAGTGTTTGTTGCATTAAAATGGTTATATTTACGCATCAGTGCGCGTATAACCTTCCAGAAAGCGATTTAGAGCTTGAAATCGGACAAGAATTGATATGTGCAAACGATACACATATTTTTACAAATCCCAAGTATGAAATACGATATTTCTTTGGTTTGGTACTTGTTTGATGGTTGAAGTGACACAGGTGTCACACTACACACTATATGGTCGGATCCACGCCTACGCGAGCCGCATGTCGCTCGTATGCTAGACGCGCACACTGCACTAGAACCAGCGCTCTGCGCGCGGTACGTAGACCAGTGCACCTAGTTACTACTGCAAACCTGCACACGGTTGTTCTGGCTCGTTAGCCCCCGCGTCATGCTAAGTGGACATAGAATCCACTACGCACCAGGCCTTGCACCATTCACACTCCCGCACGCTTGCACTACGCGTTGTGGGCTTGAGAGGCCTGTGCCACATCATCCTCCTAAGTCACCCGCTGGTGCGCCATAAGCGGACCAACCACATTCCTCACCAATGATGTGCGCCATGCGCCTAAGGAGCTCGCGCCGTATCGACATGCGACATGCCATGGCATCTGCCTACGCCACCCAAGGGTACGCTATAAGCGGGCCCGCCATGTTTCTGACCATGCGCTGATGGGCAAAAATACAAAGGCGGTGTGCGAAGTTCAAGTGCACCACATTGGGCTTATAGCCCACGTCACGTGCGCGTATGTGCTGGTGCGATGCACCCTTTGGGTCCCACTAGTATTTGCCTTTAAGGAAACAATTTACAAGGAGTGCTCCTCCTTATATACTAAGTTCTGTCATCCCATCTATGTGGGACAAGGTGAAAAATCTCAATCCATTTTTCTCATCTTTGTTTGTTCCTAACATACAACTTCAAGCTTCGATATCTCATTCATTTTAGCTCTATTTGGACATAGTTTGAACACAAACCCATAAATAATTATTTATACAACACATATATAAATATTATTGATGTACAAAATATTTAGTGAAAAACTCATTTTCACTAAATATCCAACAACTCATTAAAGATTAAATACCCTCCTCACTACTACACCATGAATCTATGCAATTTATCAAATCCATTTATTGTTAGTTTGATGGACTTTTCACCCATGCAAATTTTACGGATATTGGTTTACTTTTGGTAGTGGGTGATCGAAAATGGTTGCATCACACCTTAATAGCTAGAAAATAAATGATGAAATTTCTTTAAATAAATACCAACCGGTCAATTATGGTGAGGCAAATTTTGGTTGACGACTTGACCCCACACTCACCATATGTAATGTTTAGTTTCATTTCCATTTTAACTTTCCCACTGATTACCTTATGCGTGGGGATTCCCCAAGAAGCACTATTAATATATTTCACCGCTCTACTCTACTGGTAGCTAATGCGTGTGAGATATTAAAATTAGCAGTACTATCCTGTAAACATCACAATTGTAAAAATACTATGAATCATGTATTCACCCAAAGCATTTAAAATAAATAAAAAGGGGAGTTCGTGAAACTCATCAGTTTAGCAGTGTGCAAGTATAACGAGTGCTAATGGAGGTGTCTCCTATGATGCATGTGTAATCATCAAATCGGGCCTTATTGTAGCAAATACCATTAGTGTTTGTGTTTCTAATTATCATAGTTACACCTAGGGTGATGGAAGATATTACTATCTATTAATCATGACCAATGACCTTCGGGTTTCTAGAATGTTGGAACACAACTCAGTATCTAGAAAATAAATGATGAAATTTCCTTAAAGAAAGCCCCACCTAGCCTATTTAGGTGATGCAAAATCATACTTGACCCCACACTTGTTATATATACAATGTTTAGTTTCATACCCATTTTAAGTTGGACGATGACCACTTTATCATTGATTTTAATCCAAGATATGCATATATTCAAATACCTCAACTGATATTGTATCTTACAAATGTAATGTTCCCAAAATTTATATATAAAACAAATTATCCTTATTTGAAAATTAATGCCAATTTTCTTTGGTCATGAGACTATTGTTACTTTTAGCCTTTATTGGATGTACACAATTTTGAATTAGTTACTTTATAACATTGTGATTGTCAAACAGATGCGGACCTATGAATTATCTGCTAGGAATGCGGATGAGGTGTCCAACCATATTTTTAAGGGGCGCGGCCGGGTTTTTTGCCTAAACTATACACTATTTTTTTTCCAAGAGGTGCGGCCGCCCACCTTTTCCAAAGAGTGGATCCGCCACTGTGTTCAAATTGTAATAGCTTTTTAACCTATATCGGAAAAAGTGTTACATAAGTCTAGGTACTTCCATTATTTTGCTGTAAACTGTAATATTCACATTTTTTTTTTAAATTAAGAATTAAAAATTATATTGTTTTTTTTTTTGTTCAGAATTAAAATTCAGATTAGGGTTTTCTCAGCGTTGTCAACTACATATATGGACACCTCCCCCTGCTCTAATACAGTAACCTTAGGGAAAGATGATCGAGAGATCTGATTCTCTGTTTTTGTAAGTTGTTTTCCTTTTGTTGTTTGATTATTCTAAAAGCCGTTGATCTCTGTATTTTCTGGTTTGAACGTGTTCTGATCAGTTTTTTTATATTTGAATTGTGTATTTTCTGGGTTGAACGTGTTCTGATCATTTTTTTATATCCGACTTGTGTGTTAGCCATCAGTCCGCTCACTGTACACATCGATCTCTCTTTGCTCTATGTGGATCGGATCATAACATGTTGATTCTTCATAGGTATGGTCAAATCACTGTACACATCGATCTCTCTGGTTATGTTTTATTGTTTTTTAGATTATGAATATGTATTTTGAATGTTAACATCCACTTTTATTTCATACTTGGTTAATTTTCTGATTATATTAACCATTCTTATTAAAAGCAAGTTATTTTGATGTTGACTTATTTATTTTCAAAAGTTACGTACTGAAATTGTTTTCCTGAAATAAATACTGAATATGTTGGGCTTTGATTGTGTTAAAGTCTTCTTTTGTTCTTTCTAAGATAATATGATATTAAAATGTATTTCTTGCATCTTTTTTGCACCTGTCACAGGTATCTCGCCTTCTCCAAGTACAGAGGTCTTAAAGGTCGTAAATTTTCGCAGAATTTCGGTTGATGATTATGGAGAGCATTGTCATTGGAAGGAAGGGCCTTCTTTGTGTGCGTGCTGGGAAAGGTTATCTTAATATACTGCCTAGTTCATCTAAGTTTTAAGAATTTTTCAAATAAATAAAACATTAAATAGGACTGAAAAATCTATATTTATGAAAATAGTAATTCTATGATTTCCGAATATAAATTTAGGACTCTGTAAGCCCCTATGTATACTTCGGAACGGTTCAACCCATTTTCATTTTATTGATCCTAGAATGGGATGATTCCGGTTATGATTTATCTCTAACAAGTCAAATAGGCAAATAACATGAAGTTTTGTAAAGCAAACGTCCCCAAAAGTGTATTCAGTTATCATGAAACCTCCTAAAATCATTTTATTGAAATTAAATACTATTATATTGAAGTAATACAACCATAACTGACACCCTAGTATATATAAAAACAGACAGAAATTTATTAAATTTTTCAACTAATGATCTGATATTTGGCAGGCTCTACTGCAAAATGAAGCTTTTTTTCAACAGCTTCTTTTACTACCCTAACCTTTTCGCTGCTGTTAACCATGGTGGGGGATCTGGCAACAATTTGGCTAGTTTTGCCATTTTTGCCGCACTACCACCCACCACCAATCTGGTATAATTTTTTTTATTGTTCTTTAATTAATTTATTCATTTCTGTTAGAAAATTGTCCATGGGTTGATCATTAATTATTTTTTGATCAACCAGTGCGTTGGGACATGGAGGCGCTGTGGTGTGAGGGCCTACTACCGTTTTCACGGCGGAATTGGCGATGGATTTTGTGGATTAGCTTTTCGTAATACTGTAGACTACACCGTGGCTCGTCTGCTACAACTGTTTGATGCTTGTATGTCCCTAAATCGGAGGATCGATTTTCACTACAAAAATCCTTGTTTATAACAAACAAAGCTAAGTGTGCGGAAATCACTTAACTTAGCCAACCAAACATAGAACAAGATAAACACGAGGTTAACCAAAGAAACACAATCGTTTGATTAACAAGATGAGAAATGCAAACTGATACAAACACAGTTCTTACGAGCACAAAGGGTAAACTGGCATCTCTACCTTTCTGTGAACATTATGTGCCTTTATATAGCAGATGGGCTAAGGTCCTTAACGAATCAGAAAGTGGGCTGACGAATCAGAACTAAGCCCATTAACAAGCCCACTAGTCAACGAATCACATCTGATTCATTGACTTCCTTGACGAAACACAAACGAAACACATAAGCCTGATTCGTCGACATCAAATTGACGAAACAGGCCTGTTTCGTCAAGGCCTGCAATGTTGTAAACTGTTTCTGCAAACTATTATGCAGAAACAGATGGCACAGAAGTATTACAATAAGACATATATACCCTTACATGCGACATGCATAGTTTTACCATAAATACATACAACGAGAGACAAAACACGTCGGACACAAGCGGATAGGAGGATATCCGACTTGGTCGACTACGGATACAGACTCGATAAAAGATTAAAGACCGTACAAAATACGACATTACATACAAGACTAGTAACAGACACAAAAAGTGCATCAACAAACTCCCCCTTGTCTGTTACTCGTCTTCGGTCTTCATCTTGATCTTCAGAGGTGACGCTCGGACCAGGAATTACCAGAATGTATTCCCCGGTAATAGCAGTAGCAAGCAATCCGTTGAAACTTCAAGGCTTGATGAGCATCCTTATCTTCATAAATGATGTCGTGCCTGTACAACTTCGTGATATCGGACGCCGACATATTCACCAGCCACATCGGGTCCAGTATTCTAAAATTCCTGTCATCGTTGAACACGATCACTGCTTCATGCGTATCTGAATCATAACACCATAAACGCATGTCTCCAAGAAAGTCCTGCTGCATCGGCATTAAAGGAATCTTTTCAACCACTCTTGCAGGCTCATACACTAGCTTGTATCTACCGGTGTTGGTTTCCGGATCAAGCGTGAACTTTATCTGCTGATGTCTGGGGAACTGAGGCTTGTAAGACTTGTCTTTCCACCCCGATTTCTTGTTCATTCGAATCAAACGTTCAAATAGCGTCGCACCATCAAAACCTGAGCGATTAATGAGATCTATCTTTGTCAAGGCAGCCACATCATAAAATGGCAAAGATAAAATGCTCAGCAGAGACCTAAAATACTGAATCCTGAACTCCCTCTTGATCGCAACACAGTGAATTTCCTTAACAAACATCCAGCATAAGATACGCCCACTTGGCTTGGCCTTTTCTAGCCGTAGGAAATCGACTTGCGCAGGTTCTGGAACTGGCTTTGCAACCTTTGACAGAAACCGTTGACGCCACGCTGTAAACGCATCTGTGGTATTCTCAGAAGTGTTACGGTTCTTCAAGTGTTCATCAATGTCTTCAACGTTGTCTTTCAACCATTCCTCATCAAATGGAGCAAATTCGGTACCATCTTGTCTCACATATGATGACTTCTTCACTCCACCTTCAAAGACAATCTCATCAACATTTTCAACATTCGCAGATTCCGGTTCACTCGGCATCTTCTCAATTTCCTCATCATCAACGTCTCGCATTGCTTTCAAAGTGATCAATTGTTGAGGCGTGAGATCATCAACTATCTCACCCTCTTTAAGAGATTCTCCAGAAATCGGATGCACAACCTGCAATGCTAAATCAGTTGAACTAGGGACAGGAGGTGAACCAGCTAAAGCTTCAAGAAATTGTTCTTCACCGACTGTACCACTGGACGCTCCTTCAGATGACCCTATCACTGACGGCTGATAAACGACTACAGCAGATGAAGTACCAGCTGCTGGGGGCTGCTGAGGTGCAGCAGCTGTATCAGGATTCCCTTGATCCTCTGGATCTTCATCCCTTTTCTGCAGAATTTCTTGCTGCTTGCACCTATCCTCCCACAAAGTAGCGACTCGTTTGCGAAGAAAATCAAAGTTAGCACTCATCTTCTTGGCTCCTTCAAGTATTGTGGTATTACGCGAGTCATACCACTCTTTTATCACGTCACATCTATTTCTCAGGTCTTCAGCCAATTTTTGAAGAATCGAACTCCTTCTATCCCTTTCAGCTTCGGAAGCTTTCATCCGTTCATTCTCATCTTTAAGAAGATCAATCTCTGCTTGTTGTTGTTGGATAGTAGCCTGTTGTGCACCAACTACAGTTTTCAACCTTTCAATCTCCACCAATTGGCTGACTTGGTCACGCTTTGTGATATGAATGAAGTCAGTCTGCCGTTTAATCCGATCAGCTGCAGCCTCAAATTGCAGAAACAGGAAGTTATTCTTTTCATCCTGTGTCATATCTGTGAAAATCCTCTGTCGTTCAACACTTGGCCCAGCTGTTGTTGCTCTAATCGACGCTGCCATTGAGCGTTGTGGAATAGTTTGAGGAGACACAGTCTGTGCTGCAGGTGGAGATGATATCACAGGAGGTTCAGGAATAGGAGCTTGAGGCGCTGATCCTCTGGAGGAGGTACTTAAGTATTTCCGTGCTTTCTTTTTCTTGTGATGCTCAGAAGCTTTTTCAGCTTTTCTTTTTCTAGCACTTACTGTTTCAGGATCAGATGGAACATATTCAGGATCATCTTCCTGCCTGATCCTTCTGTATCTTCGTACTCCACGTTCGTCCAGATACATTTCGTATCCAGGTTCAAGTAGTAGATCTTCATCGGCATCAGAATCCGCCTCATCATCACCACCAGCTGAGGTGTCTCCAGCTGACACTCCCCCTGCTGAGGTACCACCTCCTACGCTTGATGCACCAACGGCACCAGCGTCACCACCATTACCACCTTCATCACCATCATCATCGCTGTCCGAATCATCAGACACAACTGGTTCGGGACCGAATTTCTCACTCATCATTCTCTTCAATTCAGGTTCTTCATCATCAGATTGACTATCTTCATGACGCCACTTGTTGTCTGCAGGAGCAACATATGCTGTGTTTCCAAGAGCACCGAATAGTTTTCTTGGAGGAACGCTCTCTTTGTATCTTTTGTTAGCCATGTTCTTGATAAGTCGTAACGAGTGGAAGTTCATGGCCTCTATCTTCATGACATCATTGTCTACTTTTGGAAGATTTGGATGTTGAACGTTCATTATCATCTGTAGATACCGTGGATACATCCAATACTTGCTTCCAATGGTCTTGTTCTTTCCAGTACGTGTCAGATTCTCCTTCATGTTCTCAAAGATGAACCTTGAAATACTGAACGGTCTGTTTAGCACTAAAGCCACCATAAGACCCATGAGTTCGTTGCTAGCCATGTCGTAACCGGCCCGTTTGTTGCTCAAACATTGGATTAAAACGTGTAGAAGAAACTTGTATCTTAGCGGCAGATCACCCTTGTTAATTTGCATACTAAGGATATCTCCGGTGCATTTCATCCGCAACAAACAACCTCGAATACACAGAATAGGAACAGAAACTGGAGCATCCGGACTATCCTGCAACTGAAGAACTTCATTGAGAATATCCGGTGACACAATCACATCCACATTCTCTACCCGGCCACTGATAACTTCCTTGCCATCCACTTGACCAACATTCGCCGTATTCCAGAATGCTTTCACGAGAGACTTGTATACAGGAGTCGAGAACGTGACAGCGTAGTTGATACGTGACTCCCGGATCCATTTTGTAATATCCTTTAGCTCAGCAAGCTTCTCCTTTGGATCCAAATACGCAACCTGGTTGTGGCGTTTTCCAGACATGATTTCTTCCTCCGTTTTATTTTCTTTCTTTGTTGCCGATTTCCTTTTGCGTTCTTTGGGTGCCATCTGCAATTTAAAAACGTCCACAATAAGTAATAGTTACTTACGTATGCATTTGGACATGTATGGATACAAGTTCATGTATCCATTTGACGTACAGACTGTCAAACCATGCCCACTGTGAACAAACTGCAATCTGTAAAATTCACTAAGGCAATTTTGGCGAAACAGACATTTCTTGACGAAACAGAGAAGGGTTTGACGAAACAGAGCTGACTGTTGACCAGATCTGTTTTGTTGACCCATTCTGATTTGTCAAAAGATGCTTTGACGAAACAGAGATGCTCTTGATGAAACAGAATAGGTTGTTGACCAGTTCTGATTCGTTGACCTTTCAGATTCGTCAAACAATCCTTTGACGAAACAGAAGATGCTTGTGATTCGTCAACGAGTCTGATTCGTTGACTATCTGATTCGATCAACACTTTGATTCGCCGACTGTTCAGATTCGCCGGAGTTAGGGTTTGAATTTGGGTGTTTCGCCGAATGGGTTTTAGAACAAGAACAGATCATTATCCTTTGTAAACTGATACATTCTCAACCCAAACCAAGTGAAAATTCTACCCAGAAACCTATCTAGATGTTATTTACAGACAAGGTTCCATTCAAAGGTTAATACCGGACACGCCCATCATCCCCTGTTTTCTAAAAACAACCCAAACCTCCGAATTAAGGTCAAATAAAGCCTACAAGCATTTAGAGATCACAAATACAAGCACAAATCACAACAGATTCTGTAATCAAACATTCAATATCAAAGCAAACAGGTTTCACAGGGGTCTCCGACGGTTTCCGGAGAAATCCGACGGAGCCAAAACTTAAAAAACATGAAGGTAAACAACATTGCACCTTAATTTTTGTAAGTTTTTGATGAAAATCTGAAGATTTAGTGAGAAAAATGAGGTAACCGCTGGTATGGGTTCTTGACTGTTAGGAGAGAAGATGAAGGTAACCACTTGAGTGTTTTTGAAAAAGTGAACCACCTTTTCTGACATAAGGACTTTTGTAACCAACCCACCTTTTTGGCGAATCAGAGAGTTGACGAAACTGGTGTGGGCTTTGACGAAACAGAAAAATGGGCCTAATCTTGGGCTTCTGGTTAGCCCATTGGCGAAACAGACTTGGGCTCCCTGTTTCGTCAAAGGCTTTGACGAGAGAGATCTGATACGTCAAAATGAAGCTGACTTTGACCAGATCTGTTTCGTCAACGGTACTTTGATTCGTCAACCAGATTTTGAGTCGTCAATTTTAGTTCCAGAAACACCAAGGCATGCTTTTGCATACTGCACACAGGGTTTTATCAGTTTATCATTTTGACCTTCGTTTGATTTTTCAAAAACAAGAACGACTTATGAAGTAGGTTTCAGGCTTCCGGTCATAACCACCAAGCAAATATCTTTGGCATAATCAAAAATAAGCTAAAACACTACATGCCAGATAATTCTAAAAATGTTGAAAACTAAACTAAATGTCATTGAAATGATAAGATAAACAACTGTACAGGTGCAACTTTTGCGAGTTTCAAGGATAAAGAATCATACCAGCTTACGGTCTTAGTCAACATGATTTGATTTCTGATTAAAGTTCCTGATAAGTATACTACCTCGATTATCGGTATTGTTGTCCACATAAACTCATGCTTATCAAACGTAATCACACTTAGGAGATACGCTTTACGGTAAGAATTATACTTGCAAGTCGATGTGAATCCACCTCACGACACATTCCCGTATCAAGGTATGCACGAGAGTTCATCTTACCGGTGAGTATACTGATTATCATCTGTCTGACCGTATAAGATGTGAGATACTCACTTATTTTGATTTGAAAACAAGCCCTATGTGATAAAATCACTTATTGATGAGGAACTTGATTTTCGATGCATGAGGGCACAGGAGCAAGTTCGTGAACAAGTCAGTACTTTCGTACAGCAGAGAGACGAACTTGACTCCCGGATAAATGTGATATTTTATCACTTATTTGATTGGATATGTGATTGTTTATCACTTATTGAGGTCGAATGCAATATGTACACGTATGTATAGTATCATGGAAGATCTAGACTTGCGTCCCCGTTAATTTTTTTCGGTAAAAGATACAACCATGATACCCAGATGATAAGCAGCATAAAGACCGAATATCTCAAAACCTCGGCAATCTATCAAACAAAATTTCGGTACCAAAACCATATGCCAATGAATGGTTCCCACTTGACTTGAAGTCTGTTAGGTTTGTATCATCCTGCACATTTTAGTTTGATTGTGAGCCTACCGATACATCGTTAGAAGAGATACTTATCACTTGTTTAACGATTTTAACCATGTTGACCGACCACACCAGTGAATATCATCACCTTCCTTTTTCCAAGAAACTCATTTTTGGGTTTTCTATTTTTTTTTTTTTTTTTGTAAATTGGAAGACAGAAACATAAAAACATCTTTTTGGATTTTTGAGATTTTCTAATGTTTTTGTATTTTATTGAAATTTTCTCCCCCTAAAATGCTAAAAGATTACGAAAGGAAAATCTTTTTGTATTTTTCGAATTTTTAAAGAAAATTTTTACAAAAAAAAGATTAGCCAAAGCGGTTTACTCAGGTATCACCTTAATGCCGTTGACCAAAAGTAGATAATCGAACCGTGATTTATCAAAAGCTTTTGTAAACAGGTCGGCACGTTGGTGTTCGGTGGGGATATGAATAACATCGATTAATCTTTTATCAAAACAATCACGTATGAAGTGATATTTGATTTCGATGTGTTTGGTCTTGGAATGCTGCACAGGATTTCTAGTGATTTGTAAGGCAGCATTGTTATCAACAAAAATAGGAGTAGTTAGGAATTCAAAACCGTAGTCGCGCATTTGTTGTTGTATCCACAAGACTTGGGAGCAACAACTGGAGGCAGCAATGTATTCTGCTTCACAGGTTGATGTAGCAACACATGTCTACTTTTTGCACTGCCACATCACCAGGCGACTTCCTAAGAACTGACATCCTGCTGTTGTTGATTTGCCGTCAATTTTGCAGCCGCCGAAATCAGAGTCACTGTATGCGGTCAAATCAAGGCTATCATCCCTAAGGTACCAAAGACCAGTGTCTGGACATCCCTTCAAATAGCGAAAAAATCCTTTTTGCAGCTGACAAATGGGAGGCCTTCGGATTAGCTTGATATCTTGCGAGCAGGCACGTTGGATACATTGTGTCAGGCCTCGAAGCAGTAAGATACATGAGAGATCCGATCATAGCACGATAATAGGAGGAGTTAACGCTTTCACCCTTCAAATCCGGAGTAATCCCGTGATTCTGCGGAAGTGGGGTACCAATGGGCGTTGCATCTGACATCTGGAACCGGCTCAAGATGTCACCAACATATTTTGTCTGATGGATGAATATCCCAGACTCGGTTTGCTGAACTTGTAGGCCCAAAAAGAAATTCATCTCCCCCATAGCGCTCATCTCGAACTTTTCCTGCATAATATGCTCGAATTCCCTGCACAAAGATTCATTAGTAGAACCAAAAATGATATCATCAACGTATACCTGCACCAGCAGAAGATCTCCATTATGTTCCTTGACGAAGAGGGTGCAGTCAATAAGGCCTCGTCTAAATCCATTCTCTAGAAGATAGTTGGATAGGGTTGCGTACCAAGCTCTAGGTGCTTGATGTAAACCATAAAGAGCTTTGTTGAGCAACCAAACCCGATCGGGATGGATAGGATCTTCGAAACCTGGAGGCTGTTCGACATACACCTCTTCTTGAACTATCCCATGAAGAAAAGCACTTTTCACATCCATCTGGTAGACTTTGAATCCTTTGAATGATGCATAAGCAAGAAAGATCCGAATAGCTTCCAGACGAGCAACTGGTGCATAGACTTCATTGTAGTCAATCCCCTCGATTTGACGAAATCCCTGAAGGACCAATCTTGCCTTGTTACGAACAACCACTCCACGGTCGTCCTTCTTGCATTTGAAAACCCATCGAGTGCCAATTTTCTTGTAGTTCTCTGGTCTTTCAACAAGCTTCCAAACACCAAGCTTTTGAAATTGCTGCAGTTCCTCCTGCATGGCTTCAACCCAAGCATTATCTTTCAAAGCTTCGTTCCACGATTTTGGTTCTTCTTGTGACACATAACACGCGAAGGACCAGTCATTCTGAAGACCAGATTCTCTTATAACTGAATACAAACCAGCATTCTGGTTGTTTCTCAGCTGATTACGCGTCTGCACACCGCGATGGACATCTCCTATAATATTCTGCTGGGGGTGGGTATCATGAATCCTCATTTCAGGATTTTCTGACACACGTGCATTGATACCCAAATTGTTAAGATTAAGATCAACAACCAACTCCACACCAGGAATGTGTAGAGGTGGATGCATTCCCTTCAGCAGTGTCTACATTCTGCACATGAGGTGTATCAGCAGAGGCACCTTGAACAGGAGCAACTGGAGCTGAAGATCCTTCTGCTGCATCATGATATTCATCATCTTCCGAAGACTCATTGTAATCAGCAGCATCTTCAAATACCTCATTTTGAACTGTATTGTTAACCGATGAAGAACCTTGTGGGTTAACAAGAACAGGTCTAACCAATGGCGAGACAGTAGCGTTGTCACTTTCAAACAACATTCTAACCGCTGCTGACTCTTCGTCAAAGGTTGGCAGATTGAAGGAGTCAAATAGTCCATCATAATCGAACATCCACGGATCAGCCGGAGCCCTAACAGGACTCGTGTACCTTTGAACCCTCACCTCACTCCATAGCTCAATCTTTTTGGTAGCCAGATTCCAAACACGAAAATTCGGAGTAGCATATCCAAGGAAGAAACCCTCGATAGCTTTCGCTCCAAACTTTCCATCCGGCTCAATCATAGTACATGGAGCACCAAACGGTTCTAGGTAAGAAAGATCCGGTTTCCTTTTCTGAAGGAGTTCGAAGCAAGTTTTGCCATGTCTCTTTACTGTAAAAACGCGGTTTAATGTATAGCACGCAGTCGATACAGCCTCCCCCCAGAATTGAACAGGGAGTTCCGACTCTACTAACATTGTTCTTGCAGTTTCGATGATCGTCCGATTCTTCCTCTCCGCGACACCATTTTGTTGTGGAGTATAACGAGAACTGTATTCATGAAGAATACCTTTAGAAGTACAGAACTCATTCATAACTTGATTGTTGAATTCGGTTCCATTGTCGCTTCGGATCCTCTTCACTTTCAACGTATAGAGATTCTCCAACATAGTAAGAAGATACTTGAGGATGCCAGGAGTTTCACTTTTGTGTGCCATGAAGGATACCCAAGAAAATCTAGAGTAGTCATCGGTAACAACTAGACAATAAGCATCTCCGAATGTTGTCTTGTGCTTCATAGGTCCAAAAAGGTCCATATGAAGACGTTCGAGAGGAATGCTGACAGTGTTGATTTTCTTTAAGGGTAAGACTTCTTCGTTTGCTTCCCCTTTTGGCACGAGACACGGATATCTTGTAAATGAAAACTTCTCACAGGCACACCATTCACAAGATTGTTTTTCACCAATTGGTTCATTTTCCTCAAGTGAATGTGCCCCATTCTTCTGTGCCAAGATATAGACTCCTTTTCAGTGGCTTTTGAGACAAAGCAAGTGACTTGTGCAGATATTGTAATCGTTTGGCTCATATCGAGAATATAAAGATCATTAACTCTCGGAGCCGATAAGAGAATCCATTCTTGTGGAATTTTGAACCCAGGTTTAAGCACATAACAACCGACATCATCAAAATGCACAGAGAACTTTTTATCGCAGATTTGCGACACACTGAGAAGATTATGATCAATTTGACGAACATAATTGATCTTATCGAAGCACACAATACCATTGGAGATACTTCCCTCTCCAGTGATGTATCCGCCTTTGTCTCCCGCAAATGCGACATAGCCTCCTCTAATATTTCTCACGTCGTATAGAAGCCGTAAGTCGCCAGTCATGTGCCTGGATGCTCCACTATCAACAATCCAATGACTATTAATAGTTCCTCCTGGAACACCCTGCACATATCATTTAAAAATCAGTTGAGGATGGGGACCCAAGCCTTAGTGGTCTTGGGTCGTCCCTGAGCATCACGAAACGTGAGCTCAATTTCTTGATGATTCTCAAGTACAACTGCTCCCCCTGAATTATCACCCGCTTTAGGTTTCCAAGTTTGTTTTTGCCTACAAGATTGAGTTTTGTAAACGGCTTTTGAAGCTTCTGGTTGTAAAGATTGTGACATACTTGGTTCCTTTTTAACTGTTTTAACTTCCGATTTTAAAGCTTTCTCAACAGTTTTTATATTCTTACATCGCAGTTTCTTTTCTTGTTCTTTAATTGTTCGTTTATCATGTTTTGGTGAAACTGACTGACGTTGAGGGTGAACCTTTTCAGGTGGTGACTTCTCAACAAACTTTTCTTTTGGAGCGTTTGGACAATTTTTGATGATATGCCCAAATTCTCCACATTTAAAGCATGTTCTCCTTTCAACGAATTTAGGAAAATTTGATTGACAATGAGATGTCGAACTCGTGGAACCTGAGGTACTTGCCTTTTCATCACACCCATTTGTATGTTGAGTGTAATTGTTATCATTGTTACGTTTTAAGATCGTGACTTGTTGCACAAAATCGGTGTTTGATTTGTTCTCAAAAGTCTCAATCTTATCAGTACCCTTAGACGACACGAATTTGACATCTTTTGCTTTCTTTTGGAATGGAGCTCCTTTTGTTTCAGATTTTATTTTAGAGACATTAGGCTTTTGAGCTCTCTTGACTGGTTGTTTACCATTAGAAGCACTAGGTTGTTGAGTGGTTGGAGATTTTTGATTACCAAACTGTTTTCTAATCTCAGCCTTAGGAATTGGATCACATTGTGTTACAACAATTCCCGGAAGTGTTTTTCCCAAAAATTTGTTTGTGTTGTCTTCAAAGACTTTATCAATCAAAGATTGATTTACATTTTTAATTGGGAAATCGTGATCTGAGTAGATTTTATCACCTCCAACCAACGAATACAACACATTACTGCTTTTAACAGTAGACACAGATGTCTTATCAAATTTTGACAGAATCAATCACTTGTTTCTTAACAGATGGAACATCAGGAGTATCAGGATCACAAAGAATGTGATTCTCTCGTGGAATAACTACTCCTTTCACCTTGTTAAGTGATTTATCCTGATCACTTACATCCAATTCTGATTCATCATCCGATGTCTCATAGTCCTCGATAATTGGAGGACTTTGCTTCATGGATGCTGAAGTTTCTTATTGCTTAGAGGATGTGTTTGAAGAATTGTCCGGTTTGAACCCTAGGCCAGTAGAAAATTCCTCAAAATTTAGAGGCACACTGGGTTCATACCGTGGCATATCTTCCTCATCAGGCATCTTGGTATAGTTATGTCTCAAAGGGGGCGGACATTTCGTATATCCTATGCCTTTCTGATTTCCCTTCAGTTGTTGAACATCGATGATGTGATCAAGCACAAATCGGGAGTTAGAATAACTTTCCAATTTTTGTGTGATCGCATCATGCTCGCATTGGGCAATGGCTAGTTGCTTCTTGGTTTCCTCCACAATGTTAATGTACTCATTTATACTTACTTCTTTATGGTAAACCACTTTGTTCACTTCGGACACGCTTTTCTTTAATGTTTCGATTACAGATTTAAATTCTTTTTCGTTCCGAGTTAAAGCCATATTTGCCTCTTTGCATTTTGAATGTTCAACAACCAAATTTTGATTATGACTATGAAGCTTTTCTAATTCAAGCTTCATATTTGCACATGATTTGCAAACACTAGGAGCTGGAGGTTCAGAATTAACCTGACTTGAAGAGGCTGAGACATTTGCCATAAAGGCAGTTTGAAAAGAAAAAGCTCCATCTTCAGAAAAGAACTTCTCCATTTCCTTAAATGCAGTAGCAGCCTTCTTGATCAGAATTGATTTCTGGCATATGAGCTCATCAGCCTCATTCAGTAGATCTTCAACATCAGCACCTCCTTCTTCTTTCATATCAGGCTCAGATTGATTATCCCCAGAGATAGAACCTTCTTCATCAGAACTTCCAGAATAACCAGAACTGTCATCACTCTCAGAGAACTCTTCTTTATGAACATGCTTGATGTGATTGATGATTTTTGCATAGCAAGCTGTTCCACCTCCTTGATCACCTTCTCCAAATTGCACAGACCAGTCACATCCTTCATCAGCTTGAACAGTCAAAGCCCGATTGGGATTTGATGGTCCAGACTGGCTCTGATTATTGTTGACTGCCACAATCCTCCTGTCACGATTTTCTGGTTGAACATTCGAATTTGAAGTACTCGTCTGGTTTTCTGAAGGGGTTGTGATTGCCTTGTTTTGTCGGTCGAGTGCACTCACGTTTGAAGTGTCCCTTCTCGCCACAATTGAAACATGTGACAGCATTTATATCAAACCCGTACTTCGTGTCTTTCTTTCCTTCCAACGAAGTTCTACCAGTTCGTTCCATGAAATCTTTTGCCCTTCTAACTGCGCTAGCAAAGGCCCACTTGATATCCATCAACTCCATTTCATCCTTGTCGATCTGTTGGTAATCTTCATGGGTCATGTTGATGTTTCCTATTTGACCCGCAACCAATCCACAGTAGGCACTGACCATTGTGTTAATAAGTTCCACATGCTCCTTGGCTACTTCAATGCTGACTTGTGAAAGGTTTGAAGTATCGACTCTGATCGTGTTCGGGTTGTGTGGTGGAGGATTGTTGGCATAATGAGCTTGTTGTTGTGGCTGTGACTGTGGTGTGGGTATTGACTGTGACAGATAGGTGCTTTGATCAAACTGTGGTTGAGCCGTTGTAACTTGAGGTGTAGGAATGGTTTGTGAGAGATAGGCACTATGATCCCATTGTGGTTGTGCTTGATTGAACTGTTGAAACGGAGAAGAGTTTGTATTGGATACAAACGCCGTTTGAAGCTTCGGTTGTTGAACGGAACTAGAACTAGCTGAAGGACCAAAACCAGGCAGATACATTTCTGTATTTTGAGGAGGTGCAGCTGCAATTCTTTTAGCCTTCCTAATTTCTTCTTCATTCTTGTGCTCTAACTTCTGAATGAATTCATAGAGACTAGCATTAGCTGCATCCAGTGCACCCGTATGTTTCAGAAGCTCAATGAATGGACTCCACTTAGGAGGTAGAGCATCAGCAAACCGTGCAATCATTTCTTGATGGGTAGCATTAACATTGTAAGAACTCATTTCACTAATCAAATGATAGAAACGTGAAGTCATATCATTTAAGGTTTCATTTTCCAAGAACTGAAATGATTCAAACTCTTTCTTTAACAAATCATGGCGAGCCTTCCTAGACGCTGCATTCCCTTCTCCTCTCGCCACCAACGCATCCCATAGGCTTTTTATGGTCTTACAATACCCAAACTGATGGTAGATTTCTTTGTGAAGTGTTTGCGGAAGTATGGCAAACGTCTTTTTCTCCAAGTCATAAGCTTTCTTATCATCCTCAAGCATGTTAGCATAACCCACTGAAGTGGATGCTGCAACTTCAAGATTAGAGTTGAATGCATTGATGAAACACGTCCAAAGTTCTGTGCTTTGTCCTTGAACATAGGTATGGAAACGTCCCTTCCATGATGGATAATCATTCATGTGATTTAGCTTTGGCGGGCGATTGTTGCTACCCGTCTCACTCTCGCTCAACAGTAGATTTTGAATACTTTGGTTTTGATTTGAAACCAAAGCCCATTGACTCGCACTTATGGACGGTTGTTGTTGGGGTATGGAATTTGCTAAGTAAGACGCCATAGATGTCTGATTTGAACTTTGACCAGGTCGTGGGTCAGTACTCCAATCCCAAGGACTTGTACAACTCATTTTCAATGACTACAACCTGAAAACCTGAACAATCACTTGAAAGGGGACTGTTAAGATTAGTTTGCAAACCTTCTGTTTAAAAATTACAACTTCCTTGACGAAATAGATTTTGACGAAATAGATCTTGACGAAATAAATATTGACGAAATAGACTTTGTTTCGTCAAATAAGTTTGAAGAAACAGAAATGTGATTCGTCAAAGGTACTTTTGGCGAAACAGACTGTGATTCTTCAAACAGATGTTGACGAATTACTTTCTAATTCGTTGAAATAGCCTTTGGCGAAATAGAGTTCTGTTTCGTTGAAATCCTGATTCGTTGAGATTCTGATTCGCCAAAAAAAGTTGTCAGTGGTTGGTAAAAGTTGGTAAAAGTTTATACTCAGCCTGTCAACCTCACACGACTTCCCACACCTGCTATTCACCAACTTAGAAGTATGGTGGATAAAGGGATGGGTCAAACACTTTTCAAACAAGAGTAACCTTATCTTTTAGATCAAAAACCAATCTTTTTCAAGAACAACATGAACCTTTTATGAATATATGAAGAACACATGAACAATGTGAGTTTTAAACTTTCTGAAAAAGGAATTTTGTCTAAAACTTTTAACTAAAACCAACCGTGAGTATGTGAATACTCAAACTAGTATGGTTTTTGTCAAAACTCTTCACAAAAAAACACACAACAACTACAAATTTTATGTTCCCTTTTTCCAGAAAATAAGAAAATATGAAGCCTTCAAAGCACTTTTTGAGCAAAATAACACAAACACAAGACAACCAAACCGAACTATGTTTGATTTTAAACAAGGATAAGAGCCTATGCTCTGATACCACTTGTATGTCCCTAAATCAGAGGATCGATTTTCACTACAAAAATCCTTGTTTATAACAAACAAAGCTAAGTGTGCGGAAATCACTTAACTTAGCCAACCAAACATAGAACAAGATAAACACGAGGTTAACCAAAGAAACACAATCGTTTGATTAACAAGATCAGAAATGCAAACTGATACAAACACAGTTCTTACAAGCACAAAGGGTAAACTGGCATCTCTACCTTTCTGTGAACATTCTGTGCCTTTATATAGCAGATGGGCTAAGGTCCTTGACGAATCAGAAAGTGGGCTGACGAATCAGAACTAAGCCCATTAACAAGCCCACTAGTCAACGAATCACATCTGATTCGTTGACTTCCTTGACGAAACACAAACGAAACACATAAGCCTGATTCGTCGACATCAAATTGATGAAACAGGCCTGTTTTGTCAAGGCCTGCAATGTTGTAAACTGTTTCTGCAAACTGTTATGCAGAAACAGATGGCACAGAAGTATTACAATATGACATATATACCCTTACATGCGACATGCATAGTTTTACCATAAATACATAAAACGAGAGACAAAACACGTCGGACACAAGCGGATAGGAGGATATCCGACTTGGTCGACTACGGATACAGACTCGATAAAAGATTAAAGACCGTACAAAATACGACATTACATACAAGACTAGTAACAGACACAAAAAGTGCATCAACAATGCTTTGGATCCGTTTAACTTTCAGGTCTCTTTATTAATTTCTGTACTAAATTTAGTTTTTTTTTTAATTTTTTTTTTATTTTATAAAAAATACAGTCATTTCTCTTTCATTTGTTTTAGATGACAAATTGACAATTGATCATGGTGGCTTTGTGAACATTCCAATGATCGAACCATCATGTCTGCCGGAGGAGGCAAGCAGTGGAATCGGCGTGTTCTTACCGGCATATCTGAGGAGGATCTGTGGTAGAAAAGGTGATGGTGTGAACAACAATAATTGTTAAATCTAGTTGACAATAATCTACTCTTTATTCTTAATAAAACCAATAAAATCTATACAAAATTATAAATCAATTAAACGAATTTAGAAGTAACTAGCTTAAGACCCCGTGTGTTACACGGGTGGCCTAAAAAATATTATTTAACGGTGTTTTCATAAATCTTTTAATGAAAGATTTGTTTCGGTATCTATACTGTAATTTGAGACCGAAACTTACTTTAAAAACTTCTAGAAAAACAATGCATAATCATTTTCTTCATAAAGATAGCAACACACTTTCATTTTATAAAGGTCTTAACCATTCAGACTCTTTATAAATCTTAACCGTTCAGAGGCAAATGTCTGAACCATTCAGACATCTGCTCATGAAACAAACAGTCTGAACCATTAAGTGCTGAACCAGTAAGAGGTCTAAACCATTAAAAGTCTCATTAAGAGGTAAACAAACAACCCCTTACTCTTTCTCAGAGCCATCTAAAATTTCTTGCTACAACCATCACTATAGATTTGCAAATTAAAAGACAAACGTTATATAACATCATAATGTAACGAAGCTCCCAGTGAAAGATATGTTCACAAAAAAGTATAAAAAACAGAATCACTAATAAGATGTGCATATTTTTCTAATATTCACATGTATATTCTATTAATTGATAGGCCAGCTTTTAATTGACCCATCTCTTATTCTCTTATAAAATATATTAATTATAATGCCTTAATGAAATTACATAGTCATTGACGTTACAATTAAGCAAAAAAATGTATGCTAAACTTTAAAAATGTAAAGATGGAAATTAAAAAAACTTAAAAAATAAAAAAAGTGTAAAGAAATGATATTTTTGTAGAAATTTGTATATTGATATTGTATATCTAACCTCCACTGGCACACATTTGCTACATGTCCTAAGATGAGCATTTTTTTAATGATGCCACAACAGTTAGAATCCATGCTTGATTACTTCTCTAGGCCTCAATTTTGTGTCCTCCAACCTAATACCTCCTGAAACAATCCCAAAACACTATTAAATAAGGATATACCGATTATAAAATGACAATTAATAAATAACCAGACTTTACCTTGCTCGACTTTGGAAAGATCAAGGATGTCATCAATAAAAAAAGGACTAAATCGCCTTTGCAAACAATTAAAACATTATTAAACATATTTAAACCACTTATTCATAGTTTGTGTGCAAATGCAAGTTGTCAAACGCTGCAAATTGCTACGTCTAGATTCCAAAAACCTAAAAAAGTCGAATCAGCAGTAGGGATGGTGTAACATACTGGACAACCTATCTCAAGATTCATAAGCACAAAATATCTAATGCCAAGGTTGAGTTGAATAAAAGATAATATACTGGCCAACCATTTGTAGAAGATCGTGTTATGCCCTGAGAAGGGTGTCTAGAAGTTAAGGTCCCATTCTAATTGTTAACAAAAACTGCACAATTCAAGTAGAAACTAAAAAAACATCTTTGGGTGTATTAATCTAGGGATAAATTTTGCTCTTTTAATGATAAAATATCATATAACTTGCAGATCAAAAAAAAATTTAAATGGCTCGACATGAGTCGAGAGGTGAAGAAATGAATCGAGTGGAGTCAAAATATAGAAAACATAGCGACGAAAACAAAAGATGGATATGAAACATGATTGAAGTTTTAATGTATACATGGTCGATTGTCCACGGATGAGGGTCATGTTCTTTTGTATTCCCATTCCACCATGACTATCGGACACCATCTTATGGGCTATCCCTGATGCTTCTTGGTGTTCCTTCACATATAAGTTTTGTCAAGTCTGCTCCAACTTCTAGCCTGTACACAGGTTTCATTCTCAGTTTAAATGCTTTAAAGTGAACACAGAACTATTGTCCATAAACGAAATACTAGCTAAAACCAATTACCATAAACCTTACAAAAAGATTACCGGGATTTCAAGTATTCATCAAAAGAAATATGGGATCTCAAGTATTCAACAAAAGAAATCTAATATATAAATTATTCACAAAAGGAATATTGTTATCTCAAGCATTCGTGAAAAGAAACGCAAAATCTCAATTTTCCATTAAAAGAATTTTATATGGGATCAAAAGTGTTCAGCATGCAATTCATTCTATCTAATAATGAACCAAGATGCATGTTTACACAAAAAAAAATAGAGAAAACGTATTCCTTATCTTCATAAATAATTGACGTATCAACTTCAGCAAAGTAAACATATCTTTACCTTTGGGTTCTTCAGCAAAGCAGAAAGCCTTACCCTTGTTATCAAACTTCGACAAAGAAGTGCTACCTAGTACCATCTGAAAATCAGATTATAATGGACCTCATGATTTAATCTTGCAAGTTTGCAACTTTTCATTCATGATATATATATAAAGAAAAAGTTATCTAAGTTGACCACGGAATCAGTTGCAAAGAGGTTAACATTGCGGGCCTTGTTGGACAGAGTCGGCATACAAATCTCTTACATTATTAGTGATCCAATTGATCAGATTGGAGAAAAGTTTTCATCAAATAGAATCGTAGAATGAAATTCGACAAATTCCGTTCAAATCTTTCATATTTGAAAGTTTTTAAATAATTTTTTAGAACCTTTAGGTTGGATCAACGAATTCTTATTTCTATGAATAGTTTTTTCAAAAATTCATGTTGGCCCCCGAAACAATCTTTTCTGACCCGTTTGACTGAAAATTTTGTGCATACACCACAACGGGACACATCTGGTTTGTATAACATCTAAAAATGAGATCATTTACTATTTGTAGGCACAAAGAGTAAAAATGAAATACATAAAATATAAAAGATAACAATAATCTTACCATGAAGAATCCAAACGCCAATCCAGTTCTTCCCATCACAACCATGTGTGGGTAGTTTCCAATTAAATCAGATTGAGACATACAGTCCTTGAAAAAACATGTTAACTACAACTCAACTATCTAAAATACCCTTCAACCCGCCTAACTTTCTTGACCCATTGAATAAAAGATGCATACCAGAGAATAATCATTCTCAATAGCACGCAAACTTGCATAAGCCGGTATAAAATGATAATAAAATAACCAGTAAGATTTTAAGAAAAAAAAATAATGCACAAGGGAATTTTTTATTACCATAATCCTCAACCGAACCGAAACAAAAACTTTCAGTTAAAAGTTTTTAAAAACTCATTCGTCTCAGTTCATTTTGGCTTTAAGCCCCAAACCGAACCGAAACCAACACTTTTTCATTGAAAGTTGATAAAACCCTATAATTTCTACTCATTCTCTTGTTTAACTCAGATAGTTCGGTTATAATTCAGTTAATTACCCAACCCTAGGGTTTAAATCTAGTAAAAACGCCTTCAACACGGGAAGTACCATTGAGAAGAAAACAGCTTTCTTAGTGGCGGCTGTTCCAAAACCAATGAGAATTTTCCAATTTTTAAATCAACATCAAAGTGAATAAACGTGATGCGAAATCAATGAAAAATTCCCAATTTGATATTACAGAACCAAGAAGACGATTAGCAAAAAAGAAAAACTATCCAGGATCAATCAAGACAATCAAGACGAAATAGATGAAGATGAAATCCACTGATGGACGCCTAAGTTAAAATCTCCAATGAACAAAATGACTCAGATTTGGGGTTTTGTTAGACGATTAACAAAACGCTGTGAATCTTATGGTGTCTAAACAAACCACCTTTGTCACTGTGAAACAAAAATAGATCTCCAATCTTCAACAAAGAATCATCAATGAAACCCTCAACCCCAAATCAAATTTATGCCAATATAAATCAAGAATATGTTTGAAATTCATAAAGACAACTTATTTTTTGTTTAACATTTCAAATTTGCCCATTTTTTTATGTTTCCTATTTAACCCGTTACAGGTTTAACGGGTTCTGAAGAATCAATGAAAGTTAATGGAGGAACTAAAATCTTTTTTTAGTTAATGGAGGAACTAAAATCTTCAGTTTGTCATTCTCTAACCTGTTAAGGGCGAACCATCCCACGGTCCATGTTTTATGCATCTTTGCTGCGAATAAAAAAAACAGTTATAGTTCATACATTTAAAAAATGGTAATCAAATATACTAAATTAAGAACTGAAATGCAGATAATAAAGTTAAAAGGCTACCATCTTACATCTGAAACAATAAGCCTCGTTGGGTGAAAGAATCTAATCATTCTCGTATCATTATTAAGTCACTAAGAGATAATAAAAAGTAATCCAATGGTTTCGAGCAGGCTTCAAGAGATAAATAATCCATGAAATACAAAATAACAAAAGTTAAGACACTTACTTTTCCAGATGATAAGTTCCCGGCTTGACATCACTAAAGTGTCATTCCAACTCCTGAAGTAAACATATAATACTTTAATAACAACACAATTCTGCACAGTGGACTGGAAACATAATCTTTTAAATTTTGTGTACTCAGGTAGCTCATATGACATGAAACAACCACATGAAAAAGTCTAATTTAAGGGTCTTGAAAATTTTGAAGTTGTGGAGCATTTCTTAATTAACCCTCTGTGTAGTAGGCTAGTAGCCCAATGATAACGTTCCGACTCTAGAACTTCTCTAAGATTCATCCTCATTAGATGGTAAAATTTCAAGCCAAAAACATAAAAACTAAACTAATGGAAAATAAGAGTCTTACCAAGGTTCATCGATCTCGGATTCAATGACCAGGTTAAGTCAGCATCTTCTGTAAACTTGGCAAACACTATTGAAATGAGCAATCAGAGTCTTGGGTAGAGTTATTACCTTATTCGAAAAACCCATTTTTTCCTAAATTAAAGCATTTTCCATCTGGAAGACATCAACACAATTTTATTAGTTGTTATTAAAAGCTGTTATTAAAAATAAAATTACATGAATAATTATAGCATTATAAATAACTGATTGAACATACATTAGTAAATCGAATGAAAATCCCAAATATGTGAAGCGATCTGAAACGACTGACGTATCAATCACCTGTTGTTAAAAGGAAAACATGAAAGTTATATAAATTTAAGTAAGAACCGGTTATAACTTGATCATACTTTGTAGCAAGTTTTAGAAACAAACAATGAAAAGGGAGTCTCGATAGATACCTGGGTAATCTTCGATTGGTGTTGTGGAGAAGAAAACTTCAGATCCTCTGGATCTTACAAACCCGCTAAGTCCCTCCCTAATCACATCCATGAATCAACGCAAGAAAGTCAAAATTAGTAATCCTAAATCTATCTACCGGAGGGCTGACTCAACTATATTGGGGGGCCTAAAGCGAAACCGTAATTTGGGGCCCTTTTATAAGAAAATAATTATTTTACTTATGAGAAACAATGTAAAGATTTTATTTAAAGAACGACAACAACTATTTTTTTTTTGAACGGCAACCTTCATTAAGGCAATAACTAATAACAATCGGTACTCGCAATAATAAGAAAGAGACTTACAATCTGAGCTTCAAATTTAACGATGTTTCCGGTGTGTAAAATGCATTATTAATTATAAACACTTTTTACCCTGGTTCAACTTGATATAACATTAAAACCTCGCACACCATTTCGTCTATTTCAACACTCATACCTGACCTTCAATTAGTACAACAACACATGAAAGCTTAAACCATTGAAGTCTTAAACACTTCACATAAACAGTAAAAAAAATAGGAAACATGTGTTATTGAACCTATCAATGTACGAAATAGTCATGGACAATGTAGCATTTTCCTACTTTCTTACACCATGACACTTAATCATCATGAGAGCCAGGGGCTTCAGGTAGACTAAAAGAAAACAAAGACAAATAAACTTATAGAAAGTAATTGAAATGACTTATAATTAGAAATAAAAAAAAAGAAAACAATATAACACTATATGTAGCTGAATCGAACCACAATTAGTTTCAATAAACTATTGAAACATTCAACCAAATATATATTATAAAGAAATGAAAGTGCTGTCAGATGCATAAATGATACTCATCAGGCCTCAGACTCAAAAACTTTGTGAGTTTAACAAAAATTCCAATTGCTGGAAATAAATCAAGAATCACAGTGCAATACTCATTTAATTCATTCATACACGAAACCACTACATAACAGAGGAGGATCAAATTTGCTACCTTTAGTTGGAGTGTTTGGATCTCTCAAAGACATACCGTAAATCCAGACGATTTAACAGTGGCAGACATCAACGGATGAGAGGCTGATTTGGTAGTTCTGTTGCCAGTAGAAATCAACGGGTTAGAAGAAACAAAGCGAATATCCTCCATCCCCAATCCCACCTTGTAAAAGTATAAAGGAAAGGATTTGGATCAACTCGTTTTCAAATAACCAAAATAAACTCAATATTCACAAAGATAAACGAACCTTGTATCAGAAGATCGATCGGTTGGATTTGATTATGTTCTTCATCTCATTGCATCGCAGTTAGGGTTTCGGTAGGGATAGATGGAAATCGGAAGGATGGCGTTTCATGGCTCGATCGGTTGAGATTTAGGATTTTCTGAAAATCGCCATTGATCAGTAGAGAATATTAGGGTTTGTGTTGAGAAAAGACTAAAGAGGTGATCATTGAAGGAAAGAGAATTAGGGTTTTTGATTGGAGAGAGAGTGAGCGCGTGTGAAGATAACAAAGAGAATAGAGTTTGGCGCCCATAAGTGAATTATCTTGATTAAGAGGATGTCCACATCATCAAAATATTGGCTAAGAATAAACCTTGTGGCTTAAGAGAATTCATTTAGTATAATAGATAGATAGATAGTGGAGGGTTCAAGTGAGAAGAAATTATAAATTAAGAATAAAAAGAATAAAGGGTACAAAGGTAATTTAAATAAATCATTTAATGAGTCTATTCTTTATTTTTGTTATTCAAACTAATGAACCCTAATCATTAAATGAGTCATCCTATAAAATAGTTTTGCACCTTACACAATAAAAACAATCATGCACATGATCCTACATATTCAACGTTTCCTACACCATAAAAACAATGTTTTGGTGTAAGATACATAATGTGTAGGACTCCAACACTTTTAAATAATTTCGCGACTCATAATAAAATACGTGTAGGACCCCAACACTTTTAAATAATTTGGTCACTTCTAATAAAACTGGTGTAGGACCAACACATTAAATGTGGTGAAGGAGGAAATTATGGTGGCATTAATAAGACTTAAGTAACCCTTTTAATATTTATTAGTATTCTAAATCAAAATGTCTATCCTACCCTTATTAATTAAACCATTAATTAAAAGTAGACAAAAATTATATCTTGATTTACAACCATTGATAAAAAAATATAGGGCCTAGATTAATTTATTTTTCTTCTTGCAAGAAGATTCTTCTCAAATGAACCTCCCCCTAGATAGATACTGCTAATAAATGTGTTATTTTGAATTTGAAAGACTTCTTTTTAAAATGAAAGATATAAATACTATCTGGCATTTTTTGTGTTTACTTTTATGCTAGTAGAAGTGTACGGTTGTATTTTTGAAAAAATACAAACTTTGTTATACATCACAACTATAATGCATGTAAGATAAAAATAAGACATAAAAACTAAGGCAAACAATGTGAGTTTCTCTCTTATGGATTTCACATGATTAATAAAAATCCAACAAAATGTATCTTTATATATATTATATTTCTGTGATATTTAGCAGGCTCTACTGCAAAATGATGCTTTTTTTTTATCTGGAGCATGATCTTGCAACAAGATTTACCTCTTCTTGCTCAACTTTTTCAAAGATTTGTATTTCAAAGGCGCAGAGTTCTCTTCACCTAGCTTCATTTGGGGATGAAGAAGCTTTGATCGGAGACGATGATGAATTCAGCTCAAAATCCAACTTCTTCTGCCAATCATCAGTGGATCTAGGTAACCTGCAGAAGGATTCTGGTTAGCGTCTCCTGGATCTGAAGATTCATCATCTCCATCCACATGCATTGCTCGAACTGGATCAACTTTCATGTACCTCAATAGATGTTGTTTCCCCTACATCAACCCTGTAGGGAAAGTGAAATTGTGAAGGAGTTTTAGATCGCTCCATCCACAAGATTTAAATGTTGTAGATAGTATCTTCTGGGAGATTTTTGTGCTTTGAAGAGCTGGGCTGATTATTCAACCTAGGAGTTCTAATTGTAACTTGTTGATTGCTCATAATGTTTTCATTTTTGTTTACTTCTTCATTGTTGTTTACTTCTTCATTATTGATAACATATAGAATAATTTTTTATTGATGTTTTGATCTTTAATCTTAGTCTTTTAGCTTATGATTATATTTGCGATGTTAGTCTATTGGGTCATGATGTTAGTCTATTGGGTCATGTGTTATGGCCTGTTGCAAACCAAAGCACATACCATGAAACGGTTTCTACTCCAAAGGTTGTGATGGTTCATGTAAATGGTTTTATGGTGTCAAGAACAATGGTGGTCGATCCTGTCTGGTGATGAAGGTATAGTTCTTGCTCAGCCGTTGGGTTTTTTTTTTCATCTCTGGTAAACCATGTCTGGAGTTTTTTTTTTTTTTTTTTTCATATACTTACATAAATTTGATCTTTGGCTGCTAGAAAATAAAATGGCTTTGCTGTATAAATCCTTAGAATATATATACTTGCATTTCCAAGCATGTAGTTCCAGCAAGCTATTGGTGCATCCTTTTATCTATATATGCAATTTTATGCTTGGATGACTAGGAAATATGCCAACATGTTTTGGTTTACCATCAACATCAAAAAACTGTCAACAACTTATGTTTCAAAAGATGCTTTCTACATCATCATTACCTTGCTGATCTTCTCCGTGTGCAAAGCATGAACTCTGCATCATCAATTACCAACGTCATCAGTTTGTGTATCTTGAAATGTGCAGTTTTTTTTTTTTTTTTTTTTTTTTCAACATTAGCAAAGGAAACACACTGATGTAGTGTGATAGTTAATTACCAATGCCATGTGTCAGCTGTTAAAAATTTTACGGAATTGAACATAATTTTGCAAACTAAGGACTTTTACTATATAAGAAGTTCACCTTTTATCTGCATTTACTAATCAACCATATTATTTTTAGAACGTTCGTCTGCAACTCAATTTATAGCAAAAACGTAGCCTGTCCAATTTGTGTTCAAAGTTTTTCTGTTTGGATAGAGTTTTGCAGGCCCTATGTAACGTCAAATACACACCAAACCCTTTCCTTGTCTAACTTTGACATAGACATATTATAAGAGAATAATAAAAGTACTAATTGCTTTCGTTTTAAGTCCTGGTTTGTTTTCAGGAGAACGATATTGGTTGGAAAAGTGGAAGATACAAAATTAAGGTGTAGGCTGGCCTTGATATAGCTATATTATTTTGTACTTCTATTTCTTCTTTAGTTTGCCAAAAGAAGTAATTACTAGAAGTTGTAAGAGTGTCTCCAATTCATCGGCCTGCATTTACTACATGCATCCTAGCCATTACTAGCACATCAGCTTTTTACTCATTCTTAACAAATGCACTCTCTCTCCTCTTTTTAACTCCAACCCATCCTTCCCACATGCACCCTATCACCTCTATTTTTTTAAGCTTAAAATTGAATGGGCCCACCTTTTCTCTCTACACTTGGTTGCACTTCCCCACTAATAAGCCTTCCCCTTCATCACCCACTCCATTGCATCCTTCCCACATGCAGTCTCCACGTCACCAAATGCACCCCCTTCACTTGAAGCATTGGAGGCAGTCTAATGCTGTATCATATTCAACCCTGCATACTCGATCACTACTCACCTTAGAAAAACATTTCTTCACCATTTAAATATTTCTAAGAGTTAAATGCCCGGATAGTCCATGTGGTTTGCCATTTTTTCACCTTTAGTCTCTAACTTTCTAAAATTATAGCTATAGTCCCCAACTTTTCAATTTTTGTTCATGGATAATCCCTGGGCCTAACATCAGTTAGTTTTCTCAATTAAGTGTGAAATGACATAAATACCCTTTCCTTAAAACATTAAAAGAAATATATTATTTATTTATTTAATCAAGTGGGACCCACCACCCTTATCTTCATCAACCCAACCCAACCCACCCCACCCCACCCACTTCATCTTCCCCACTCCTCACCATCACCATCACCACCACCATCTCCACCTTTCACCACAACCATCCACCTTTCACCACCATACCACCACCACTTGATTAAATAAATAAATTATATATTTACAATTACCGGATCTAGCACTTCTCTTGGGCTGAAGTAGTTGGGTCAAACGGATCAACTTCTTTTCAGTTTTCAGGGATGGAGTCAAAGGCCTCAGTATGTTCAGATCTAGGAAAGTTGAGAACATCAATCTCATGATGGGTATTATTATTATTATTAGGACGAATCGCCTCTCGAAACTATGTGGTCCGAAGAACACGAATGTGTTCCGTTGAAGCAGTGGTTGAAAATGTTGTGCGCTAAAGCTGTGTTGAAAAACATAAATGAAATCCCGTAAGCATTTTGATTTTACTTATTGGAGTTGCATTTGTTTATATTGATATTGAGTGTTTTGATGTTTATGAGCGTAGATCTCCCGTTAATGATGTTGTTAACAAAGAAGATGAGGATTTTAATGAGGATTTTGGTCATGTTTCGTTGAAACAACGATAGAGAATGTTGCTATCAAGGTGTACTCTATAGTTAATTAATTATAGATTTTTTTTTTGTTGTACATTGATTTTACCTGATTATCGCACAAAATTTTCATGTGTTTTTGCAGGGAAGCTGTTCGGCCGAACAGGCCAGCTATGGAGGTAATTGTTTGTTATTTAGATCTTTTTTTTGTTATATTAGCTGATTGGATAATGTGATTTAGTTGTATTATGTAGTATGTATATGTGCTTTACTTTATTGTGATTTTGTGATTTGTGAAGTGATGGGAGTTCCTTGGTTGGTTAATTTGAGAGTTGAAACTTGATAAGTACATAAGGATGTATGTTTATAGTACAATGTGTTGGAATATTAAATGCTTTGCTGCCCTATTCATGTACATAAAACAATTATATATACAAAATACCAATTGAGCCTTTTACGGATCTAAACTAGGTAATAACAAACAATCCTAAGTAATGGGAAGATTCATAGTAATCACAAGATATATGCCAATAATATCATTGAGATATTATCGGCTAACTGTTGATACATATTATGTGGACGTGACCCGGTTTGGTTCGACTCGTTCGGTTCGACTTGGTTAGGTTCGGCTCAAGCCCGACGTCGTGACATTCCTCCATCATGCACCCCAGAGTTCGACACGCGAAGCACGGAGAGCCGCGAACCTTCCCGACGCCACATCACCATGACATCAACAAAGTGATGTCATGATGATCTAGTATGAAGACTTTTAAATGGAGTTCACGTGAATTTGATTTGAGAAATTATATTGTTTGCTTTTATACTCCCAAGAAACTCCAGCATGTCTTGATACATATGACGAAAGTCCTAGACATACATATGTTGACGAAACTCAATTGTTGCTGATGACGAAACTTCTAAAGAAAGAGAGATTTCGTCGGTCTTGAGAGTGTGACGAAACTCTACTGGTTTCGTCACAATTGAAGTTTTGTCGAGTTATGTTTGGTCGTCTCAAGGAAGTTACGTCGACATGCTTATGTTTCGTCGTCCTTATCCTTATATAACAACAGCAGACAGAAGGAGAACTTAGAAACCACAGAGAACATATAGAACACTGTGAGACACGAGAGAACCAGAGAGAGTTTACAGAGTGCATTTGTAAACATTGTATTGTAACCGTTTCAAGTATTAATACATTGTGTATTGATCGTTGAGTCTCATGTTTGTCATTTACGTGTTCGAACTTGGTTTAACTTACCCGTTAGGATTCCGCACTCTCGGGTTTGTCGGAAACAAGGAATAGAGGTTTAACTCGATCCTCCGGGTGGACCTACAATTGGTATCAGAGCATTGGCTCGATTCCTTGTTAAAACCAAGTTGTGTTCTTGAGTTTTCAAAGATTTTTCATAAGTTTTTCAGAACTATTATTTAAGTGTGATACAAAAAGTTAGTGTTTTCTGGAAAATGTTCTTAAATCTATGAAAATCTTGATGTTTTGCTTTTAGTTTTTACCAAACCTTTGATAAAAATACATGTATACATGTTGAGATTTGGTTTTCACTAAACTTTAGTGCAAAATTTGTTGTTCGGAAGTCTTTCAGGTTGCCAGAGAACTCATCGAGTTCTTCAGGATCTTCAACGAGTTCATAGTATTGTTGATAAATATCTACTTTGATCTTGATTTGTTAAAAAAATGAAGTGTTGGTAATTATAATATTGTTGTTTGAAATTTGTGTACAAAAGCATGATGATGGGTTGCTGAACAGTATGGCCGAAAGCATGCTTGTTTGACAAAGGAAGCTTCTGTGTCATGTGTCAGAAGATTTGTTTTGATTTTGTTTGGAAAAATATCTCTTTATGATTAAAAGTCAACAAAAGACACTCCTTGTTGATTTTTGTCTTTGACGAACTTTACTAACCTTCGTTACACTTGTTGTTATCAACGAACCTACTTCTTAACCTTCGTCAAGAGTAATAAGAGAAAAAAAAAAACTTCGTCAAAAGTGTCATCAACTAACTTTCGTCATAGTTATTTTTGACGAGCCTCCTTAACCTTCGTGGACATCTACTTGTCACATTTTTAACAGAAGGTTTCAAATACATGTTTAAAGGTTTGGTTTAAGTGATTTATTCAGGTATTCATTTTTACATATTCAAAATGAATCCAGACTGGTGGGGTATTCCATCCAATACGGAGAGCAAATATAGAAGCACGAGTTTATCGCCATCATGGGCCGAATCTCCCACTTCCTCGTCTTCATCCAAAGCGAGTTCAATTACGGCAGAGCAATGGGCATCGGTTACTAACCAAAATCAAAGTGAACCGAAAATGGCTAGAAATATGTATGGTGATCTAGTACCAGTTGCTCAGCTACCAGTAAGTAAGTAAGTAACCTGTGTCTCAAACACTGATCTGTATGGAAATCCACTACCACCAGTTGCCTCACAGCAAAGCTATAGGTCTACTGTAGCACCATCATCTCTTGATCCAAGGAACTGTAGTCAGGCAGGAACTGCGTTTTATGCCGAAATTGTCAAAAAATGTCAGCAATGGTGAGTCCTCAGGAAATGATGATAGTTCTGAACATGACAGTAGTTCAGTTGAAGACGTTTCAACTTCAGTTGAAGACGTTTCAACTTCAGTTGAAGATGTTACAACTTCAAGTTCAAGTTCAAGCGAGGATGGATCAGAATATGAATCAACAAGGGAGGTTGTTGATTCTGAGGCAAATGAGTCAACATCTGAGAGTGATTCCAGTCAGGTATGTGTCGATGAATCAAAATCTGATAGTTGTGATAGGTGTGATATGTGTGTTGGATTAAATGTTAAATTGTCTGATTACAAAGCAAATATGACGATTTGCAAAGCAAATATGATGTGACATTTACCCACAATCAACATTTGATCGTGGATCTTTCGAAATGCACAGAGGCCAACATGTTTCGTGAAAATTATGAAAAGGAATTTAAAAAGATAATTGAAACATTAAAAGAAGATAAGACCGAGCTAACAAAAATGGTCTTAAGAAAACAAACTGAAATAAACCTTTACATCAATAGGCTTGAGTTAATGCAAAAAGAATTGGCCTGTGCTAAGTGTGAAAGTGAGGCGATCCAGCTTAAGCTGAATAGTTATTCAAACTCTAGGTATGTGCTGGATCACATCATTGACATACAGAAAAAGAAAAAGGATGTCACATGCATAGGTTACAAGAAGTGTCCACCACCTGTTAAACACGATTATTCTTCGATACCTGATGAGAAAAATAAACCTCATTTTGAGACCTCAGTTTCATTGAACCTTGAGGAATTCACATTTGGGCTAGGTTACAAAAAGGAAGTATCCTCAGATTCGGATGAATCAGCAGATGCGAAAGTGTCAACAGCTGAACGAAATCAGGATCCTCCAGTCATTGTTGAGGTTGTTGATTCATCAGATGATGAATCCGAGTATACTGACTCTGAACAGTCAGAAACGGTGACAAAATAGGAAAACATACCTCTCGAAAATCGCATTCTTTGTGACCCACCTGCAAAACCGTTTGTGACTGCTACAGCCAAGTCCGTTGAATCCTCATCTGGAAGTTGTGAAAGCGTGAACTTGCTTTACACGTTGATTGGATCTGATAAAATATATTCAGACAAGGATTTCCCTATCAAAAATGTCAATCAATCTTTGATTGATAAAGTTTTCGAAGATTCTGTCAGTAAATTTTTGGGAAAGTCGAGCCCAGGAGTTGTAGTAACTCAGTGTGCTCCTATCCCAAAATCCGAAGTTAGAAAGAAATATGGGAATCAAAAATTGTAACCACAAAACAATCAACGAAAGCAAAGTCACGCTCACCAAGGAAATGGAAAAGGCAAACAGAGCAAAAACAAGAAGACGGTTCAGAAGGTGAACTTCGTGAAATCCCAAGGGACGGATAAAATTGAATCTTTTGAAAACGAATCCAACACAGATTTTGTTATACTACACACAACACACAAACTATTGTGATGTAGGACCAAGTACCTCAAGATCACGAAGTTCATCATCAAACTCCTACAGTTATGATACTCCGAGGTTTGTTGAGCGGAGATCATGCTTTGAATGCGGTGAGTATGGGCACATTCTCAGAAATTGTCTATATCTCATGAAAGGAAAGGCAAAGGTTTATACCCCCCGTGGTAACAGTTACCATAAAAGATTTGTTTCACCGAGACAGGACCCTCGTTTTGTTAAACAACGAGAAAAGAAATAGAAAAAGAAACAGAAACAGAAACAAAGAAAAGAAGTTGAAAAGGTTTTAAAACCAGAGGTTATCCAAACACGGTCTGTAAAGTTAGAAGTTAAAAATGAAAAACAAAAACAGATTTGGAAACCAAAACCAGTAACTATTTCAGGGGGAGCTGCATCAATTCCGAATCATCAGGAAATGGATGTCACAATTCTCGATGATGACGGACGACCCAAGTCTGTAAAGGCTTGGGTCCCCCTCTCCAACTAATCTCTGAATGAGTGTGCAGGATGTTCCAGGAGGAACTATTGATAGTCTTAGGATTGTTGAGAGTGGAGTGTCCATGCACAAGATCGGCGATATAAGGCTCCGAAATATTGTTACATCTAGGAGAATATTGCTGCCATTGATGGAGAAGAAAATGGAAAAAAGACAAAAATGTCCCATGAAAGAATGATGGTGAAAGAATGTGGTTGAATGAAGTTGAAAAATTCGACAAGATGAAAAATGTGCCAAAATTTGGTTGTTATGGTTTTTGATCGGGTCAACAGGAAAGATTCCAATGAAATGTACGCGCCTGCAACACGTCTGAAGCATTTCTAAAATTTATGGATTTTTCTTCCACAAGAAGTTCAAAGTCCACAAGATAAACGTGTAGTGTACTTTTCTCTACGGTGTGATGGAAGAAAATGTGTTGGTTGATCAAACTACACCGGGTGTGCGGATGCCTTGGCGTGGATTGAACAACCGCACACTACTTCTCAAAGAGAAATACAAAGACCTTCGCTCGTGCAATGTGGAAGACCAGCCGGACCCGGAGGTTTATGATCTTGTTGCTGTGAAGAGATTTCTCGGTTAGTAGAAGTAGCAACAAAAATCGACTTTGAAGTCCACACCGGGTGGATATCCAGTTTGGGAGAGCTCTCAGATTCCTGCCAATGCACGAAGAAGTTGCAGGATTACGGTTTTGAATTTCTAATCTCCCCTATCCTTGTCGATATTTAAGCTGCTTTATGAATTATTATCCTCTCGTACAACACTCTTTGACCAGACACGTTGATCTCAAATATCACCTCACATGTGATTGTTTCACTTTGAAACTCATCAATGTTGTCATGCTCCGCACCGATTACCGTCATGCCAACTGATTTTTCCAAAATTAGATAAATCAATTCTGATTAATTTTGGTAAACGGCATCGAGGTAAAACATGAGTTAAAACCGACATCGGAAAATCGTTTTTGTAAATATCTTTGTGTTTTTAATTTATCTTAGTTTTTTTATTTTAGGGGGGAGTAAATCAAATCCAAATTCAAATTTGAAACTTCAAAAACATCGAAAAATTTCAAAAAACAAAAACAATAGAAAAACAAAAATGAGTTTCCTGGCGAGCAAAAGAGAAAATGATAGTACATCAGTGGTCTGTCCAAACCTCTTTGAACCAAAAATGAAAAACGATAAGCAGCTCTATATAAGATGTATCCGTAGGCTCACAATCATTTTAAAGTGTGTAGGGTGATATAAACTTAAATCGACTGAAGACTGTGTGGGAACCACTCATTGGCATATGGTCTTGGTACCAAAATTTTGTTTGATAGATTGCCGAGGTTTTGAGATACGTGGTCTTTATGTTGTTTATCATCTGGGTATCATGGTTGTTTGTTTTACCAAAAATAATGGAGATGAAGTCTAGATCTTCCAAGATACCATACATACGTGTACATACTGCATGCGACCTCAATATGTGATCAACAATCACATGTCCACAAAATAAGTGATAATATATCGTCTCTTTGTTGTACGTTAGTACTGACCTGTTCACGGACTTGCTCCTGTGCCCTCATGCATTTGAAAATCAAGTTCCTCATCAATAAGTGATTTAATCACATAGGGCTTGTTTTCAATAAAAAATAAGTGAGTATCTCACATTTTCATATACGTCAAAACAGATGATAAATGGTATACTCACCAGTAAGATGAACTCTCGTGAATACCTTGATACGGGAATGTGTCGTGTGTGGATGAACACCGGTCGGTAAGTATAAATCATACCTTAACGTATCCCCTCGCCACGATTATTACATCTGATAAGTTGAGCTTAAGTGGACAACAATACCGATAATCGTTATAGGATGCTTATCTAAATGTTAACTAACTGAACAGCAAGTGCGTTTTGGCGTGACCGTACACTGATATGATTCTCTTACCCTCCAAACTCGCAAATAGAATGTCTGTAAATATTTATTTAATGCTTTCGATTTCTGCATCTCTGTATATATTTATTTACTGCTTTCTGTCATTACATTTCATATATTCAAAAATACCAAAAAGATTTTAGGTGTGTTTTAACATAAACTTTATAAAAACCAAAAATATTTTATTTCTAATTTCTTTTGATCACCGATGTTGGAACTCGAGTCTTCGTTACCTACCTGAAACCTGAACGAAAACCAAAAGAACTGATTCTACGGTCGAAATTTGAAAGCTTTGAAAGTTAAAAACCAAAATTGAACAATTCATTAAACTTTCAAACCGTCGGACGGTAGTTTATTGAAACATGGACACATGTGTGTCGTTTGTTTATGTTAACTATATTCCAAGCGTTTGTTCTCATTATGCGTTTAGATTTCTTGCATGTGCAGATGCTAAAGGTGAAGAGAACATGTTCGATGACAAGCTTCGGAATGAAGACACGACATGGAGGCACTCAAAAGATAACGATGATCGAGTTGCCGCTGACCTATCATCAACACCACAAGGATCTAAAGAATTGAAGATCAAAAGATTCACGAGCATAACTCAAAGGAGAGTTTATTTTAAGGGGGAGTTAGTTAACACACTTCCTAAATGAAAAGGGTAGTTTGTTGATACACTTTCTCCTTACAACACGTGAAGACTTTGAAGATCCTCCGACATGATAGATAAGGAAGATGAACCTCACGAGTAGCGTCCAAGGGGGAGTTTGTTGATACATATTATGTGGACGCGACTCGGTTTGGTTCACTCGATTCGGTTCGACTCGGTTAGGTTTGGCTCAAGCCCGACGTCGCGACATTCCTCCGTCGTGCGCCCTAGAGTTCGACACGCGAAGCACTGAGAGCCGCGAACCTTCCCGATGCCACATCACCATGGCATCAACAAAGCGATGTCATGATGATCTAGTATGAAGACTTTTAAATGGAGTTCACGTGAATTTGATTTGAGAAATTATATTGTTTGCTTTTATACTCCCAAGAAACTCCAGATGAGATTGGCGTGTCTAATCGTGATTTGTAGTTCGAGTAGGAGATTTCGGATCCAACTGATTTCTGCAACAGTGTTGGCCACACCCCTATATTCGGCTTCGGCACTTGATCGTGAGATAGTAGGCTAACGCTTTGACGACCACGAAATAAGATTAGTACCCACAAACACACAGTAGCCGAAGGTTAACCTACGAGAGTCTGGGCGCCCACCCCAATCCGCCTCTGAATAGGCGGTTAGTTTGTTGGTTGAGGTGGGAGAAATAATGAGACCCTGAGAGATTGTGACTTTGATGTACCGGAGGATCCGTTTTAGAAGCTGGAAATGCAGCTCGCGTGGTGCATGCATGAAGAGACAAATTTGTTGAACCGCATATGAGATGTCCGGTCGAGTGATGGTGAGATACTGTAAGACACCGGCTAAGTTGCGATATAAAACCCTATCAGTGAAGGGAGCACCCGCAGTGTCACTCAGCTTTGAGCCGACTTCAACCGGAGTGCTAACTGGCTTACAAAGTCGTCATTTTAGCCGTGACAATATATCCTCTGCATACATGGATTGCATCAAGAAAAGTCCGCCATTCTGTTTTCAGACACTAATACCAAGGAAGTGGTGTAGAGGGCCTAGAAGAGTCATGTTAAACTTAGCAGACAATGATTTTATGATGTTTTGTAGAAGAGAGTCACTAGAAGCCGTGAGAAGAATATCGTCCACATAAAGTAGTAAATAAGCCATTTGATATGTGATAAATAAACAATGAAGTTTCACAAGTACTACTTTTAAAGACACATTTGTTGATATACCCTGCAAATCGTTGATACCAAGCACGAGGGGCTTGCTTCAAACCGTATAAAGATCTGTTAAGTATGCACACATGTTTAGGGTGTGAGGGAGATGTGAAACCTGGTGGCTGAAAGATGTAGATCGTCACTTTTAGATGCCCGTGTAAGAAGGCATTTTTAACATCAAGTTGGTGAATAGGCCATGCTTTTAATACTGCCAAACTAAGGACTGTACGGATCGTAGTGGCTTTAACCACAGGACTGAAAGTTTCATTATAGTCAATGCCTACAGTTTGACATTTACCATTAACAACTAGTCGTGCCGTGTGTCATTCCAAGGTACCGTCAGCATGGAACTTATGTTTAAATAACCACATGCAACGAATAATAGGAGCATCCGAAGGTCTCGAAACAAGTTCCCACGTATTATTTGCCAATAGCGCTTCATATTCGTTGGTCAGAATGGAGACTCTTTGGTTGAAATAAAGCAAGCAGTGGCGCGGAAGCAGGAGCGGTGAGCGGGTAGAGATCACCCGAACTGTTGTGACGACTCAGGATCGTGCCATCGTTGAAATTCTTCACAGAAAATCCAAATGGGTCAAATTCAATAGAGGTATAATTATCAATATTGAATCCACGCACAGAGATTAGATTTTAATAATTTTGGGATTAAAAAGGACAGATTTAAGGTGGAGTGGTCTGTTTTGTGTGTGTATTGTGGAAGAACCCAAACCCATAACCAGAATTTTGTGACCATTTGACAATTATTGACGCTATTGGTGAATGAATGGAAAAATTGTCAAGTTTACCTTGATCGTCGGTGACATGAGACTCATCACCTTTGTCGAAGTTCCAATTATCATCACCATTATCACCTGATTCCATTGAGAGTGCATGCACTGCCTCAGCTAATTGAGTGAGCTCAAGTGGGTCAACCTCTGCCAAGTGGGCTTGAGCTGAACGTCCTCCACCGTGGGCCGCTGGGTGGTTACTGGACCGAGAGTTGGGATGTTGTTCCCATGGCTGGACCCAATTTTGAGTGGGGTATGGACATGGGGGTGGAGCCCAATATTGTTGATTAGCCCAATAAGGGGGAGGTGGGTATTGTGGCGGGTATGCTGAGTATGGAGAAGCTGGTGGGTGAGATGGGTTACGATTGCTGGACCATTGCTGGGTAGGCTGTGGTGGGCCTGGTAGGCCACGAGTTCCGGTCCGGTTGTTTCTATCAGATTCGCATCTGGGCTGGTTAGAACTGGGCCGCCGATTCTGGTTAGGCCTGTTGGAACGGGGCTGTGATTCACGCTGATTTGGAAACTGAGAATTCCTAGCAGCCGCCACCACAGAAGTTGGTGTTATGGTTTCTCTGGCCGTCAGGCGGCGTGCTTCAGATTGCAACTATTCAACGGCGTCTTCCCAGCCTGGAAGACTTTGATTCAAAATCGTCACGATTGTGTCATACTCTCATGGGAGACCATGAACGAGATGTAGAATCTTTTGGGTGTTGTTAACCGGGCAGTCTACCCCGGCTAACTGATCGACCAATTAGCTAATCCATTGACAATATGCCTCGAGGGACGGCATGGCAGCAAGAGTAATGTTACTCAGTTCATGTTGGAGGGCAGCTGCGCGTGGACCTTTGTTATTTAAAAACAACTTCTTGACCCGTTTCCAAGCCTCGTGAGCCGTAGACTCATCGGTTAACACCCGGGCGAGGAGATCGTCACTAATTGAACCGTATATCCATTGTAGAACTACCGCGTCGATCTTCGCCCATGATGAATATGCGGGGTTGTTTCCGCAGGTGCCGGCGCACTGCCGATGTGATTAACATCATACCCTTTGGCGTGAAGCATAAAGAGCCTGACCTATGACGAATAGGGAACTTTGACGCCATCGACGACAAGGACTTTCTTTTGGATGTCGGTAACTCTATAAACGTGGTGAAGGGTTTGGGTTTTGGTATCTATCTTGTCGGCCATTGTGTCACCCATGATGATAGAGAACAAGAGACAAGAGATTGAAGGGATAAAAGAATGAAAAGAAGGTGGAGGTTTGATCGAAATCAAGCGTTGCTCTGTGATACCATGTTGGAATATAAAATGCTTTGCTGCCCTATTCATGTACAGGAAACAATTATATATACAAAATACCAATTGAGCCTTTTACGGATCTAAGCTAGGTAATAACAAAAAATCCTAAGTAATTGGAAGATTCACAGTAATCACAAGATATATGCCAATAGTATCATTGAGATATTATCGGCTAACACAATGTTGTGAAACTGTCTGAGATACTTTTAGGTGGATGGTGGTGAAAGGTGGAAATGGTGGTGGTGATGGTGAGGAGTGTGGAAGATGAAGTGGGTGGGGTTGATGAAGATAAGGATGGTGGGCCCCACTTGATTAAATAAATAAATAATATATTTCTTTTAATGTTTTAAGAAAAGTGTATTTATGTCATTTCACACCCTTTTAACTCAGAAAACCAACTAATGCTATGCGCACGGACTATCCGAGAAGGAAAATTGAAAAGTTAGGGACTATAGCTATAATTTTAGAAAGTTAGGGACTAAATGTGACAGAAGGGCAATGCACAGGGACTATCCGAGCATTTAACTCTATTTCTATTAATAAATGCGCTGATGCAATATGATCTTATTAATAATCTGCCAATCTATCTATAAGGGTTTGCTGATAGCACATAAATTATCCCCATATATATATATATATATATGGTTATTAACATAATGTTGTCCCATAAAATTTTTATCCTCGATACATATTATAGTTTCATGTAGTGGAAGATCAATGTTTTAGAGTACTTCTATTTAAAATTAGTATAAGGGACTACTGTTATTGAGGACAAGTTGTATATTTTGTTTATACATTATAGGCACTGTTTGTAATATTATTATTACTATTATTATTGTTTATACATTATAGGAACTGTTGGCTCATTAAAAAGGCACAAGCACGCAAGAGGGAGGTAGTAGAAATGAGGATGTTAAGGTGGATGTGTGCGCACACAAGGTTAGACCAGATAAGAAATGAGGACTTTAGGGAAAGGTTAGGAGTAGCTACTATTTCGGATAAGATGAAGGAGGGAAGATTGAAATGGTTTGGGCATGTGAAGAAAAGGCAGTTGACAGCGCTGGTTAGAGAAGTAGAAGGCTTAACTGTGGAAGGGATGAGGAGTCGAGGTAGGCCCAAGATGACCTAGGACGAACGAATTAGGAAAGATTTGCTAGAGTTACACCTTCTGTGGACATGGTCAATGATAGGGGTTTATGCAGATGTAAGATTAAGGTTAAAGACTTTTAGGAGTAGGTTCTTTAGGTATGAGCATTGGGGTAGAGGCGTAGTTTTCCTTACGGTGAAGGGGTTTTTTTCATATTTGCTTACGTGGGGGTCTTGGGATTCGAAATATCAATTCTATTTCACTATGTTACCTCTCCAACACTTCTTTTGTTATTTAGTAACTCTTTGTTTCTAGATTTATTTAGTTTCTTGCTTGCCTACTAGTCTTTTTGTGCCGGGGTCTCTTTAAAAGCAGTCTCTCTATTCTTATGAATATTGGTAAGGTGTGCTTACATCTCAGTATCTCACCCTACCCAGACCTTGCCAATAACTTTGTTATTTGTGGGATTGTGGGATTTACTAGATACAATTGATTGATTGTTGTTGTTATGTTGACTAAAATCTCCAATGCCAAATTTTGTATTATTATATTATTCGGACGTAAAAATGGATTATATCTATCCGGCAAAGTTATTCTACAAAGAATTATAAAAGTAAAAAGTGTACAAAAACCTAATTAATTGCGAAATATAACACAATGTCGAGCAAAATATAAAACAGTGGCGAAAAATATAACACAATATCCATGAAAAAACACAAAATAAGTCACATAAAAGACACAATGTCACAAATATAGAAAAGACACAATGATAAACAAAAAAAAAACAAAATGTTGTAAACAAAAAGTTGAAAAATCTACAAGCTGAACATCTAAAAACAAAAACCTAAAATCTCACATCTTAATCTGATCACCGGTTCCAATGCCTCTTGAATTAGGTTAATGAGAGTCCATTTGATACCATTTTTAGGACTTCAAATAAAAACAACTAAAATATAGGGGTATAATGCAAATTTAGAATCAGGGTTTAATCCCTGCGTTCTCAGCTATATATACCACTTTTAACTTCATCAGGGCCGCCGTTCAAAAAAAAAAAAAAGTAGTCACGACCGCCACTGCCTGACATAATCGAGTTTGTTAAAAGTTTTGGTGTTTTCGTTCTTCAATTCTCAACCGATTGCATTAGGTGCTCTTTAATAAGTCGCTGATTTCAATGGACATCAATAACATGTTGATCTCTCTCGGTGTATCCGGGTCGGATCATAACATGTTGATTGTCCATAGGGAAATCACTCTGTCTGTCAGGTATGGGAAAATTAAAATCTCATGTATCCTTATTAAAAAATTTTCTTACATTCTGAATATGCAGGATGGTTCAGATGATTACTTATAATTTGATTTATGATGAGAATGCAGTGCAGAAACATAGACTAATGGTAATAAGTTTGTATTTTATGTATTTGAATAAAGGGTTCAATTTAGGAGTTATGGTCCACCACATGGTAGGCAATGGGGAAACCGACAGTCTGCTGCAGCAAGGAGGATTAGAGCTCTGGAAAGGAGAGTCAAAGAACTGCGAGATCACACAAATGAACTCTAAAGGAATCGTGAAAATCGAGAGAAGTATGTTGAAAATCGTTGCTTGAGAAGAAGAAGTTGCTGAAAATTTAGAAGCGAAGCGCGAAATGTGATCGCAAGTTCTACGAATTAGCAACTGCACCTTTTTAGATTATCAATTTAGAGATGTTATGAAGAGTTTCTGGATGATTAACTTCTAGTTGCTTTCTTAAGGTTGGCAAGTAATTATTAGATCATTTTTTTATTTTTTTTTCCAAATATTTACCATGGTCCAGATGATTAGTTATAATTTGATCTATGATGGGAATGCACTGGTGAAAAGTAGACTAATGGTATGATCAAGATGTCTACTCCAGTTGTCATGGGTTTGCAATGTAAGGAAATGACGGCTTCTCAAAGCAAGAAATCTAAGCAGTTGATTTCTAAAAGTCTTGAAAATGTGGGTAAGTCCGAGACACCTCATTTGGCACCTTAGACAACTGGAAATCAGTATAAGGAAACTGATGGCGACACATCTAAAAAGCAACCGACAAAACACAAGACGCCCTTCGGTTTAACTCATCAGAATGGAGATGCCAATGTTAACAAGTTACCAAATAGGAGGAAAGAGCTAACTTTGCAACAAGAAAAGGCTAGCAAACTGGTGAAACCAAAACAACGATAGAGCTGCAGGATTAGTTTAGACATAGAGTAATCATCACAAGATCTTCAAGAACTGAAATCGAAGAGACATGCCATTTACAGTTAGATCATCCAAGAACTGAATTCGAAGATCAATTGGAGATTGGTTGCTTTCTTATGAAAACATTTGATTGAAATGATATCATAGAAGGGCAAAATTGGGAACATATTTATTGTTCATAGCATTTGGAATTTTTGTTTATACAGTCGTTTGATATATACTACTGTGTCTTTTAACTTTTGTTTTTTTTCTCCTTGAATATCATATATACTCACAACAAGTACAATAGTATCTAACATTACACTTGCAAACTTAATTAAAATTAACCAAAGATCCATTTAAAAACAAAAGAACTGCCTACAACTTCTAATCACTTCCCATGAAAGGCAAAAGACTTAATGTGAACAGAGCTAGATTATGAATTTTATCATAAACGACCAAACACTTAATCACTTGCCGTGGGAAGTTGCTCAGGGCCACCTAGAAGCCCTTCGTACCTCCGACTTTTATTAGGTAAAAGTGTGAAGTAGGAAGTAATCCCACATTATATATTAGGTAAGTAGGAAGTAATCCCACACTAGTCACCGAGGATACTGGTGTTCCCCGACCTTCCGGATTTCTAGTTGGTTGCATCACAACTCAGTAGCTAGAAAATAAATGAACTTTATTTAAATGAATCACCAAGTGGATTTAGGCTATGCAAATTTTCCTTGACGCCTCGACCCCACACCCGTCGTATACATTGTTTAGTTTCATTTCCTTTATAACTTGGCCGGCGACCACCTTATCATAGATTTAATCCTTAAAACGCATATACGCAAATACATCAACTGATATTGTTGTTGGATCAGGCCCCAATTAAACACTCACTAAACATACTATTTGGGACAATTCTGTTTATAACTTGAAAGGATTTACACGAGAGATTGATTAAATAACTACAATAGACACTTGCTTAAATAGCAAATAAAACAATAAAAAAAACAACCCACGTCCAAGTCTCCATGACTTATTCCATTCCTCATGCATACTCTTCTGATTGCTCGGTCTTCAAATCACACATTCACATCCCATAAAACTCACTCAATATTAGACCACTTCTATACCATGTGACTAATATAAAACCCTGCTGACCCGAATCACCCTCTTAATCGGTTTATTCATACCACTCGTTCACCGCAGTGCCAGATCGCTTTCTCGAACCATCACTTGGTCACGTCCAATGTCTTCTCGGTTCAACCCGAATCAAGTCCACCACACTTGCAACATCTTTCACCCCCGTAATCTTGATGTCAGTATTTTCTTCTTGCTACTCCACTTGCTTCTTGTGATACGAACACACGGCTTCGGTCTTCCTCTTTCTAATGTGAACACTTTCGGTCTTCGGTTCCCGACTCGGTCAACTGTGAACTCTCGGTCTTTGTTCACAATCTCGGTCATTCGGTCTAAGCTTTCTTTCAATAAAAGCTTTCTTCGGTCTATCATGGTGCGAACCTCCGGTCATTGTCACACCTACGATCTCGGTCTAGTTGTCGCTGGTCTTTGTTGCAGCTTATCAGTCTCTCTTTCTTTGGCGAACCGCCGGTCTCGATTGCCTTCTTCGGTCTACTTTTCTTTAAGTCGTCGGTCTCTTGCGGCTTCTTCGGTCTTCTCGGTCTCACGCCAGAAATCAATCTCCAGCCATGGTCTCTTTCTTCTTTTCTCCCGTCGGAACAAGCTTTCCGACAGCGGTCTTCCTATTACCGGTTCTTCTTCTCCGGCGACGATTGTGTTACTTTCTTTCGGTCTGGTTGGCAGCGACCACTGTCTTCTTTCTCTTTCTCGTGACGCTGTTACAGTCTTCTTTCTCATTCTTTCTGGTTGCGACGACTCTTTCTTTCTCACGCCGTTCACGACTTCTTTCTTCTTACATTGTTAATTTCAACCAGCCGTTCTTCTCTCTTTCTGTTTCACTGACCTGGATCAACCCTTTCTTTCTATTGATTAAATCGCCGCTTTCTTCATTCTTTTCGCTCTTCATCCCAACAGCCTAAGGCTGTGCACATTTCTCGCCACCGAATCTCAAAACGCGTCTCCGGTATGACATTTTTGAAATAAATAAATTATCCTTTTTTTGAAAATAGATGTGTTTTATCTTTAGTTGAGGGACTATTATTATTGAATGTTTCACTATGACAATCTGTATGATTTTTTTATGCGTTATAGGTGGTGGTGGTGGTGGTGGTATTATACAAAAAGAATAAAAAGGATAAGAAGAACATTTAATGTTTTATTTGCCATAGTTATGGGCATTATGCATCTAAATGTAAGGCCAATAAAGAAAGAACTTATGAAGCACAATTGGCAGAGAAACATAATGAAGAGCATGCCACCATGGGATTACTCAATGAAGAGAAACCCATGATTATTTGCTTACAATTCATATATTCAGCACACACAACTATACTAATGCCTATTCGTTGGACAAACTAAAATGCACTAGCATGTAACATCCAAGGAACCTTATGGGGGTGTTAGGGATTCCTTCTCAAAAACAACTTCTTAACTTATTTAAGTCATAAGTTATAACTTAGAATTTCTAACTTCTCAAAAACAACTTTTTCACACACAAAAACAAATAAGTTAAACCAAACACTATAAAAACAACTTATTAACTTTTATAAGTCAATAAGTTATAAGTTGCTCCAAAATAAGCTAACCCAAACACCCACTATATGTAGTTCACCAGCATAATAATGAAACCCTCTGTTGTTTCATGTGGACTTTTTCCCACATCTCCAATAATTACACATTAACATCTACTTTATGAACCTCTTGGTGGCAAAATGACCAAGTATCTCAGCATGGCCGGCCCTGAAGGTGGGCTGGGAGGACCACCGGCCAGAGCCCGATATTTCAAAGGGCACGTTATTTTTTAAAAAACTCGATATGTATATGTAAAAATTAATTAATTAATAGGGTATACCCATACAAACACCAACATATGCCCACTTACAAAACTATTTTTATGGTTTAGATTATTTATTAGCCCATTGGCATTAGATTTAGACCTTTAGTGAGCCCAATACCCAATTTCGTTAAGCCCTAAGGGCACGTTTTTTGGAGCTCAAATATGGTACATGAATTCTCATGGCCGGCCTCTCAGACAGATGAAAAAAATATTGTATTAACAAATTTTATAATACAAATCTATTTTTTGTATGCATTTTTAACTATCGCTTATCCTTTGTTAATTAAATGGTTTCTGGATATTGGTGGCTCATTAAATTTAATATATCCCTCCTCACTACTTCACCATGAATCTATGTAATCTATCAATAATCTCTTTAATGGTTGGTTTGAAAGACTTTTCTCGCATGCAAATCTGCGGGATCTTAGTCTACTTCTCGTAGTGGGTCATGGAATATATTATTATCCATTAATAACAACCAATCAATGTTCCACCCCCATTCGATTTCTAGATGGTTGCATCACAACTCAATAGCTAGAAAATAAATGATGAATTTTCTTTAAATAAATCACCAACTGGTCAATTTAGTTGATAAAAATTTTAGTTGACAACTTGACCCCACACTCACCATATACAGATCTCGTTTGAAGATCTACAGCCTTTTCAATGATATTACCTTATCATCGATTACCTTTTGATTATGATCAGTGAGTTGTTGTTTGAGAGACTAGGGTTGTTTTTTGAAAGACCATGATGTCATTTAAGATAGGTATGTCGTTTACAAGATCTACAGATCTCGTTTGAAGGTCTGCAAACTTGAAAAACAATTCACAAACTGTTCTTGCGCAAATCGGTTGAACACATCTTCAAAAACCTTAATCGGATGATGAAAACTACTCCAAATGGTTATTAACTTGGCCGTTCATAGTACATCAATTATCAATCTATATATGGTTGTTACTTGTTTAAACCGATACGAATATTGTATCATCCGAGAAATCGTATATGAAGTTCACCAGCGTAATGAAACCGGTAGCTTCATGTGGACTTTTTTCCCCACATCACAATTACGTTTTAACATTTATTTGGTGAACCCCTTTGTGAAAAATGACAAATTATCAGAGACGGATGAAAGACATATTGTATTAATAAATCTGAAAATGTGAATCAATACTTTTTATGGACTTTTAACCATCACTTATCTTTTTTTAATTAAATTGTTGGCAAGTTCTCATAATAGTGGCTAATTAAAGATAATATATCCCTCCTCACTACTTCACCACGAATCTATGCAATTTAACAATAATCCATATATGGTTAGTTTGATAGACTTTTGTCCCAAGCAAATGGCAGGTCCACTCGGAGGATCAAGATAAACCTACTTCCTTGTTGTTTAACACACACACCAGTGCGGAATCCAAGTGTATATGCAAACCAAGCCCAAGAACAAACAAACACAAGAAAGATTTCAAAGTTTAAAGCTCAAATGTATATTCCAGCAGAGTTTCGTTACAAAGAAATAATATAAGAATGCTCTCAAACTTGTTGGGTGCGCTCTCTTCTAAAACTATGGTCTGCAACTGTCTATTTATAGGCCAAATACCCAGTAACTGTAAGATTAAATATATTATGTTTAATATTTAATCTAGTAGCCATTATAATCATTTACATAATATAGATCAAAATATATAATAACCTATTAAATAATTAGTTGGTAATTGTTGATGGACCATATTACCCTTATTAACTAATTAGGTTTCCTCCTGGGTGCTTATATAAGGAGACTAATGTAGAGGTTAAGGGGTTACACAGTTACACACTTAGACATAACCCTATAATCATAACATCATCATCGACCTCTTCTCCTAACCGAATCCCCTATTCGATTTAATCATCACCATCATCAGTCAGCACCCTAAGGAGGAACCAGATCACACTGACAGAGATGTCGAACTCGATGTCATCTTCCATCACTGGATTCTCTACTGCACTGTCTGCGGTGACAGGTATGTTTTCATGTTTTCCCTTATGTTCAAACAGAACCGTTCAACATGTGGTATCAGAGCATATGTTGATTAGTAGGTTCTGTTTTGTATCCGTAAATCTGGATTAAAACCGGAAAACAGAATTGAAAAAACCCTAATTAAATTCGTTTTTATCATCCGAAACTCCATCTCGGATCAGTTTCGGATCATATGTTTCATCTATTATTACTGTTCCGAAATCATAATGTTCAAGAATTTGATTAAATGTTTAATAAATTTCCAGATTTCGGATATAGGGTTTAAGATTAATTTTAGGGTTCATCATGTTCTTAGTTAAAATAAGAAATTTCCTTTATGTTTTGGAGTATGATTTGAATTGTTGAATGTTTTTCCTAATTTTGTCTAATAAGAATTTTCGAAATCTGTTAAAAGGATAAACAGATTATGATTTTCGAAATTTTCTGATAAAATTAGATCAATGTTAAAATAGGAAACTCTATCACAATTCCTAAGATTTCGAATTTTCTGTTATGATTTCATATTAACAGCTGTAACAGCTTGAGGAACACATTACGGATGATCATTACGGATGTTCATATCAGACCATTTCGGACTAAGCATCACGGATCATCAAGAACTGACCATTCCGGATGAATTTCGGACTAAGCATTTCCATCCGAAATCATCCGAAATGCATCACAGATCATCAAGAACATACCATTTCGGATGAATCTCGGACTAAGCATCACCATCCGAAATCATCTGAAATGATCCGGAATGACTCGACTAATGCGTCTTGGACTGTCACACCCCGTTCTCCACGTCTCACCGGTGGGCCCGGTGTGGGGTACAGTGACATGGCTGGCATCGTCATAGACAAACAACACAATATAATAATGCAAAGCGGAAGCAGAAATAGATTCATTTCAACTTTAATTAAAATGTAATAATAAACATCATAAGTAGTTGAAACGGATCCACAGGCGGATCAAATAAAATAAGATAAATTGTTCAACAGTTTATTTGTCGTCCGAGCTTGCGAGACTATAGTGGACGCTCTTAGGAAACAGCCAGCCTAGTTCGTTTAGTACCTGCACTTAACCTTTTGGGAAAAATACGTCAGTTTACACTGGTAAATACAAATCAACTGACTCATTTTGAAAATGATTGAAAATTGATTTAAATGCACAAGGCATAAATATTTTTATTAACTTGGGATAATTATGCAATATAAACTTGTGAACGAATTACATGTACTCGTACTTTTGGTGGCCCGGGATCTGCTGTCCGGGCTAAAGATTTAATGACACACCACATTAAAGAGTTATACACGTCGGGTGTACGCCTACACCCCGTGCTCTGGTCGTGGCCATCTCGTAAGATAATGCCAAGGATATCCGGGACACGGTCAATAACCCCCCCCCCCAAAGCCTAAAGTAAGACAAGACTGTTTAAACGAGTCGCACAAACTATTCAAGACTGTACACCCAAGGCGCAGGATTTGTGCGCTCGATCAAGCGGTATTCTATATACCGTACCCCAAGCCCGTATAGGGAAAATAAGTCAAAATGTATTTACCTGAGCAAGTATGAATCACAGACGGTAAGTGTAGGCAGCTTTTACTGGGCCTCCTAATCTGGAACAAAGGTTTATAATAACCTATTAGATTCCTACCGGGTCTTTTATTTAAGCCTAAGCTTTGACCGGCTAGTTTTAAGGACGATACGGTACAAGCGCACGATTAAGCGAAAGACCGGATACAATGTGATTTAGACCCGACAAGTTTGAATACTTGTATAATATGGGTATACTAAATACATTCTGGATTTTGAGTTAAAATGATAACGTTTGACCCGTTTCGGTCAATTTACGCAAACTAGTTACGTAAACCGAACCGAACGCTAAAAGGGCGTTACGGGTAGCCAAAAGAGTCAAATGCAAGTTACCTGAGATAATATGCTTTACATATGATATAATATCAGTAAGTTATGTTCTATTATGCCCCGAACGATTTTAAACTCAATTTATGCCTTAGAAGGGCATTTTGGTCATTTAAAAGATTATAAAAGAGTTAAATTGGAAATCTGAGTTACGGGTCTGATTTATACAGTAAAGATACTTCATTTAACATATTATAACAGTAGAGTATGACCCGTATACAAAACTTATCATTTAAAATCAAACTATGCACCGTAGGGGTATTTTAGTAATTTCACAAGGGCTAAAACTGCCAAAACTGGAAATCTGAGTTCAAACATTTATACTTACTGTTATTATATGAAAATATGCTAGTTACATCAGTAGGTATGAGTCTTATATGTTTAAAATGAGTATAACGCCTACTATAGCTAGAAACGCTTAAAAATGCGATTTAGAGCCGTTTCCGGGTTTTTAAAAGAAAGCTGAGATTTTTATATTTCCAGAATGCTCAAAATAATTTATTTAACATATAAAATCAGTAGAAAAAGATTTGGGGTCAAAAGAGTGTGTAAAACTCATTTTATGGCTTAAATGGTCAAAACCGGCATTAACCGAATCGACTAAGCGATCTATGATACGCTCAGCCAAAAATTAAATAAAAATCATCAAAAATCCCAAAATATTATATAACATCAGTGGGTACAAAGTTTTATATCAAAACGTGGCCTGAAATGGGTTATACGCGAAATGCGCCGTTTATGTAACTTTAAGATATAGTTTTACGCTATTGGCCATAACTCAAAATCTGGAACACTAACTGATCTCAAATTTTCGGTGCAAGTTTATATATTAGAAATAAAGATTTCTACTCTTTCACTTTTCCAAAAATCATGTTTTATATCAAAAAGGGCAAAATAGTCAACTTTAAGCATAAATCGGAAACATGCAAATGAATCGGCTAAGCATAGACTCAAGTATCAAAAATTCCAGAAAGTTTAACCAAAATAAAAATGGTCAAAAATAGTCTCTAATACAGATCTCAAACATGCATGCACGGATCCGAATCGATAGTCTACGAAAAAGTCGTTTTACAAGACTTTCGGTTCCGATTCGTATTTATACTAAAGATTGTCGAGTTTATTATGATAAAACACATACTTATATTCATTATAAGTTATTTTTGATGATCAAACTGATTGCATGTCATCTACATTACCATTTAAGCTATTTTTCGCAAAAACGATTTCTGTTGACTTTTTAGAAACAACTTTGACTCGACAATTAGCATGCATAAAGTGGGAATCAGAGAATACCCTTTTGAGGGTTTGTTTCCCACATAAATACCAACATATCAGTGGTTTCAATTTGAGAAATGACAGAGCTAAACTCGTTTAATCGAAAAGTCAAACTATATGAACAACGGTTTGACTTTTAACAATTAATCTAAGCAAGAACGAATTATAGAATGATATAAAGGCTTACAAAGGTCCTAATGAAGCTTAGTTAACACTAGGAGGTTGCCTTGTCGTTCAGAAATGCTCCAGAAGTGCCTTGAGAGTTCTTGAAGATGAGAGAGTTCTTTGTTTACAACAAGTGCTCAATAAAATGAATGAATGATCTGATTAAAAGGGGGAATTTAGATGTTATAGTGAGTTCTCAGTAGGCTAGGCATGCAAGACCACCCATTGGAGCATTTTGGAGGTGGTATGAGCTGTATTGCACTTCAAATTCGGACCCAAATAACTGAATTCGCGAAACTGTGATACTGGGCATCTTATACGGACCGTAAGGTCCTCTCCATACGGTCCGCAAGGGACCTGGTCAGGTCAGCAACTTTCCAATGTTGGCAGATTTGGCCCCTGACCTTCGTACGCGATGTTTTGCTGCTTATCTTGACCCGTAAACCCCCAAACTTGGTTTCAAGAACCTTGGGACATTTACCAACATGGTAATGTCCTCGGATAACTTTGCGCTCAACCGAAAAGCCATGAAATTCGACGTTGACGCTTTTAACCCCTCAAGTACGGTTTTGGCCATAACTTTCTCATACGATAACGAAACTTCATGAAATTTTTACCACATATTCCAGTGAGTATATTTTAGCATTACAATGCTTCGGGTCTGCCAAAAGTTCACTCAGAGGTATAAATTCAACATGTTGACACTTTTGGCCCCTATAGTTTGTAATTCCTCACTTTTGTGCAATTTCCGCTTCGTATGATCCATGAACCATCCGTTTAAGGTTATAAATATTATGTAGGGTTATCATAGAGTCTATTTATCCATTGTTGACACTTTGGACCCTTACGTTCCATAGTTTTCACTGTTTGTCACTTTTAGTCCCTCTAAAGTTTGTTTTCACATACCGGAACCTTATGACACGTGTCAAGACATTATTGGACGAAATTTTTCGAGGTATTACATGGACACATCCGAAATCATTCGAAATCATCCATTTCGGATAGCCCGAAATGATTCGAAATTATTCATTTCGGATGAATCCAAGACATCATCTATCCGAAATCATGAGTGTTCATAAAATTTGGCAGTTAATGTGAGCTAAAATTTGGCTTATTCGTTCGATCCGTGCTAACGGGTGGTTTGCTATTAAATATTTGGTTTTGTAATTACTTAGTTAATTAATCAGAATCAGATAATGTTTTACAAAACCAAAATGGCTTAACTTGAATGAGCTTTTGATGTATCATTTCTGGCCAAAGCTGACTTGATACATCTACTTATCATTCAAGTATAAGTATTACGAAAGCTATGTTAAGTGTGCATCATAAACGTGAATGTCTTAATATCTGGCGAAAGCTGATTTAATTCCTTCATAGATGGCATACTTAACAAGTGCATAACTAAAGTGATTGTCTCAATTTCTGGCCAAAGCTGATTTGTTACAATCATTTTGCACACATGCTTAAATGATTACACTTCTGGCCAAAGCTGATTTGTCTTCGTTTAAGTATAATTTTTAGCTAAGTCTATTATTTTGATGTTAGTAATAGACAATATCACAGCTTCATAATGTAAAATGGTCATTATTTATGCTTGCCTTAGTTTAACGTGCCCTTAGATCACATTAGGACTTCTTCCTTAGTATCATAACTTGCTCATCTTATTTCCACTATTAGCACCTAATTGCAGGATTCCACCTTTGACTGGTGATAACTTTGCTGCATGGAAGGATGCTCTCATGCTTACTCTTGGGCTGTTGGATTTTGATTATGCCTTAAGAGAGGATAAGCCAGCGGACCTTACTACTCAAAGCACTGCTGCTGAGCAGTTGACTCATGAAAAGTGGACTAGGTGTAACCGCATGTCTCTCATGTTTATGAAGCAGTCCATCAGCAATGCAATCAGAGGAGCTATTCCTCATTCTGAAGATGCTAAAACCTACTTGGCTTCTGTGGAGGCGCAATTCAAGGGGACGTCTAAAGCACACGCTAGTACTCTTATTCTCAAGCTGGTGACGACTAAGTATGATGGGAGGAGCGGCATTCGCGAGCACATCATGATGATGAATGACATGGCCAATAAGCTGAAGGGGCTGGAAATGGAAATCAGTGATGGTTTTCTCGTTCATTTCATCATTACTTTGCTTCCTTCGTCCTTTGAAGCATTCAAGATCAATTACAACACTCAGAAGGACAAATGGACGATGAGTGAGCTGGTCACCATGTGCGTACAAGAGGAAGAGCGTATGAGGATGGATCGCACTACCGATGTTGCTAACTTCACTACCTCCAACTCTAAAAAGAGGAAGAACAATCATCAGAGGAAGGATGCTTCAAAAGTCCAAAGGCCTAATCCTAATACAAGTGCACCCTCCAGCTCTAAGAACTCCTTAGGCAGAATCCACTGCAAGTTCTGTAAAAAGACAGGACATATGCAGAAGGAATGCCCTGATTTTAAGGAGTGGCTGGCTAAGAAAGGTAACGATTATTTTTTGATACTTGAGTCCTATAATTTAAGTGTTCCTGCTAATTCTTGGTGGTTTGATTCTGGTTCTATGGTTCATGTTACCAATTCAACACAGGGATTCCTTACAATCCGGAAGCTGGAAAGAAACCAAAGAACGCTTAAGGTTGGGGATGATCGAGAATTAGAAGTGAAGGCCATTGGAACATTACAATTATTTATGAAAACTGGTTTATGTATTAAACTTTATGATACCTTATATGTTCCTGAGGTAACTCGGAACCTTGTATCAGGACCAAAGTTAGACATGGACGGTTTTATTGTTTCCCATGGTCATCGCAAACTCTCTATCCTCTATGATTCTGTTCTTTATGGTACTGGTGTTCTAGATGGTGGTCTCTATAGATTAGAACTGGATGATAATTTTTCCAAATCTTTGTTGTCATATAACATTAATGAATCAATCACAAAGTTGAACGAGAAACGAGACTTAGAGACTTCATCCATGTTGTGGCATCAGCATTTAGGCCACATCTCAAAAGAACGATTAAATCGTCTTGTAAAGGATGAAGTCTTAGCTCCTCTTGATTTCTCTGATTTTGGAACATGTGTCAAATTTCTTAAAGGTAAAATGACATTAGCGAATAAGAAAGGTGCCACTAGGAGCTCTAATTTATTAGAACTCATTCATACTGACATTAGTGGTCCCTACCAAATCGTTGGCATAACAGGACATACTTCATTTATCACCTTCATTGATGATTATTCTCGTTACATGTACTTGTATCTTATTAAGGAGAAATCTGAATCTCTAACAACTTTTAAAGATTATAAGGCTGAAGTTGAAAAGCAATTAGATCGTCAGATTAAAGTTGTGAGATCATATAGAGGCGGTGAATATTATGGAAGACATACTAATGTGGGTCAAGCTCCTGGTCCATTTTATGAGTTTTGTAAAGGCCAGGGGATTGTAAACCAATACACCATGCCTGGTACACCTCAGCAGAACGGTGTCGCTGAAAGAAGAAACCGTACCCTTATGAACATGGTGTGCAGTATGTTAGCCAACACTAATTTACCATTATTCCTCTGGACTGAAGCGTTAAAAGCAGCTGTTTGTATGCTCAATAGAGTTCCTTCTAAGTCTGTCCCTAAAACTCCTTATGAACTTTGGACAGGAAGAAGCAGGGTTTCTATTGTCCTTCCCATGACTTCATCAAACCTGTTGCTTTATCGGGTATCCTGATAATTCAAAGGGTTATCGTTTCTATTGTCCTTCCCATGTCACCCGTATTGTTGAAACCAAGCGTGCCGCGTTTCTGGAGGATTTCAAGGTCAGTGAGAGCAGTACCAACCCTTACGAAGAATTGCAAGAAGTACAAGATGCGGGGGGGGGGGGGGGAGATTCGTCGCTTGCCATTACTCCGATTACTCCGCTTGTACCCATTGCAACTACTGCACCTAAAGCTACTGCACCAACTCCAAATTCACCTCTACAATCAGAACCTATTATACCTCATGACGAAGGCACATCAAACGCTCATATCCAAGACAACGCTGAACCCGATAATCCACTCAGGAGGTCATCTAGGCAAAGAAGGCCTACTAATTGGGATGATTATGTTACCTACCTGACTGAAATGGATCCCGAAAAGCTCAATGATCCTATCTCTTATAATGAAGCCATAAGCAGTGATCAGTCTTCTGAATGGAATAAAGCAATGATTGATGAGCTTGAATCAATGAAGAAAAATGACGTTTGGGATTTGGTAGAATTACCCAATGGTGTCAAACCAGTAGGATGTAAATGGGTGTTCAAAACAAAACTGGATCCGAATGGGAACGTTGAACGCTACAAAGCAAGATTGGTTGCAAAGGGATACACTCAGAAAAAGGGAATCGATTATCAAGAGACGTTTTCACCTCTCTCTCGTAAAGATTCATTAAGGATCGTCATGGCCCTAGTAGCTCATTTTGATTAGAGCTGCATCAGATGGACGTTAAGACCGCTTGCCTTAACGGAGACTTGGACGAAGATGTTTACATGAAACAACCTGAAGGCTTTAAACCTGAAGGTCAGGAGCATCTACTCTGTAAGTTGAAGAAATCCATTTACGGGTTGAAACAAGCATCACGTCTGTGGTACCTCAAGTTTGATGAAGTCATGAAGAAGCAAGGTTTTATGAAGAATCAAGTGGATCAATGCACCTACCTCAAGATGAGTGGGAGCAACTTTACTATACTTGTCCTTTACGTAGATGATATTCTATTGGCAAGTAATAGTTTAGACATGTTGCATGAGTCGAAGCGGTTACTCTCGCATAACTTCGACATGAAGGATCTCGGAGAGGCTACTTACGTCATTGGCATCAAAATTCACCGAGATAGACACAAAGGGATCTTAGGATTGTCCTAAAGGGCTTACATAGATCGTGTCCTTACACGTTACAACATGCAATAGTGCAAACCCTCCGTCGCTGCAGTAGTTAAAGGAGATGTTTTCGGTTCATTCCAATGTCCGACAATAAAGGTTGAGAAGGAGCAAATGAGCCAGATACCTTACGCGTCAGTAATCGAGAGCTTGATGTATGCTCAAGTCTGTACTCGCCCATATATCGCTTATATTGCTGGAATGCTAGGCCGTTATCAGACTAATCCTGGCCTAGATCACTGGAAAACAGCTAAGAAGGTACTTCGATATCTGCAAGGGACGAAAGATTATAAACTGACTTATAGAAGAAGTGATCATTTAGAAGTGGTGGGCTATTCTGATTCTGACTTTGCCAAATGCAAAGATGACAAGAAATCCACTTCGGGCTATATCTTTATGTTAGCAGGCGACCCAATCTCATGGAAGAGTCATAAACAATTGTTGACCACAACTTCCACAATGATGGAAGAGTACATTGTTGTTTATAATGCAACCTGTCATGGAATGTTGCTTAGAAATCTGATCACTGGACTCAAAATCGATAATTCCATTTCTAGACCATTGAAGCTTTACTGCGATAATCCAGCTGCCGTTAGTTTCTCGAACAGTAACAGTTCGACTGGAGCTGGTTTATATCTTGATACAAAATATCTGTTCGTATGTGAACGAGTTGAGGAAAATAATCTTTGTATCGAGTATATTAGTACTAAAGATATGCTTGCGGATCCGATGATTAAAGGTCTCCCTCCTAAGGTTTACGAAGAACATGTTCGGAATATGGGATTTAGTAAAGACCTTATTTAAGCATATTGTACTAGCTTACGTTTTATGTTAATGAAATTTCCTCAGTTTGATTTTGTATGTCTCTTAGAATATGTTCAACCGGTATAATGGCATATAGACAAATAAAGTTACAAATCAAACAAACAAAGGGCTTATGCGTATTTTGATCATGACGATTAGGTTTTAAATTAAGGCTATAGTATGACTAATGGGGGTCCTGAGTCGCATAATGATTCAACGGCTGAATTTCTCTGCTATAGTACTTGTTTAAGGCTAAAATGAGTGTTAACTCCTGATCAGGCTTATCTAATACTCATGGTAAATGATTACTCGGCTAAGTGGGAGAATGTAAGATTAATTATATTATGTTTAATATTTAATCTAGTAGCCATTATAATCATTTACATAATATAGATCAAAATATATAATAACCTATTAAATAATTAGTTGGTAATTGTTGATGGGCCATATTACCCTTATTAACTAATTAGGTTTCCTCCTGGGTGCTTATATAAGGAGACTAATGTAGAGGTTAAGGGGTTACACAGTTACACACTTAGACATAACCCTATAATCATAACATCATGATCATCTACCTCTTCTCCTAACTGAATCCCCTATTCGATTTAATCATCACCATCATCAGTCAGCACCCTAAGGAGGAACCAGATCACACTGACAGAGATGTCGAACTCGATGTCATCTTCCATCACTGTCTGCGGTGACAGGTATGTTTTCATGTTTTCCCGTATGTTCAAACAAAACCGTTCAACAGTAACATCATGAAGAATGTTACTAGGTCACGAAATATTGTCCAAACCCACGAAACATAAGATTCTACGAGACAATGATGTTCTTCGTGGATGATTCTGTGCAATTGACAATTCACGAAAGATGTCAGGCCCAATAAGCCCAGTAAGCAAGAGTTCTTCGTGGACCTATGCATGAATCAACTAAAATCACAAACAATAACTAGTCTTTCATGCATGTGGTTCTTTGTGAGTTTATAGACATGCATGTGGTTCTTCGTGAGTTTCAGCCACATACATGTTGTTCTTCGTGACATGCTAAAATGGACGAACCACTATCTTTCGAGTAACATACATTCTTCGTGACATCCATATTTGTAGGTCCACTTGGAGGATCAAGATTAAACCTACTTCCTTGTTTGTTAACACACTAACGAGTGCGGAATCCACGAGAGTATGCAAACCAAACCAAAGCAAAATGGAACAAACACAAAGTAACCAAAGATTCACAACTTTGATTAAGTAAAGAGAATCAGTAACACATACACACAGTGTTTACAAAGTTTCACAAAGAACTCTCCTGACTCTCCTAACTAAAGTGAGTAACATGTCTCTTTTTAGATAGGCCTAATACCCAGAGATCCTACGAACAGTCAAACTATGTCACGAAGTCTTATCATGCCACGAACCCTTAGCATGTCACGAACCCTTAGTATTCTTAATGAACCTTTTAAAGGTCACGAACCCTTGAGGGTTCGTGGTAATCAACAATGTTCACAATATTAAACTCTTCGTAGACATTCATGCAAAGGTATTTCAATTATATACTAGTGACATGTGACATCATCACGATGATGTCATGGTGATGTTAGCTCGCGGCGCTTCGTTTTTCGAACTCTGGGGCGCACGACGGAGGAATGTCGTGACATCAGGCTTGAACCGAACTGAACCGAGTCAAACCTAACCGAGTCGAACCGAACTGAGTCGCATCCAAAAAGTGCATCAACAATATTTCGTGACAACCATATGACAAAATACTATCTTTCGTGAACATGGTGACTCCCACGAAGAAGTGGCTTCTTCGTGGATTGGCTGCAAACAGATAGAGCTTACAGATCACTAACAAATAGCAAGAGACAATACACTAACAACTAACAGATTGCACACTTGCATCTGTTTTACAACACGTACAAAGTAATTCCGAGTCAAGATAGGAGGATATCTTGACAAAGTAAAAGTCATTCCGAGTCAAGATAGGAGGATATCTTGACTTCGGTCTTCACTTCGTAACCGAGCCGAACCGAACCGAGCTGCATCCACACAAATATGCATCAACACAAATTTCAGGGATCTTAGTCTACTTTTGGTAGTGGGTGATCGAAGATGGTTGCACCACAACTCAATAACTAAAAAATAAATGATGAAATTTATTTAATAAATCACCACCTGGTGTTGATGCATCTTTTGTGGATACGGCTCGCTCGGTTGGACTTCGCTATGAAATGGATACCGAGACTCAATATCCTCCATCAAGTCTCGGAGTGAATTCTGTTTGAATTCTGTTTGCTGCTGTTTTGGTTTTGTCTATAAGTTTGCAAGTCTGCATGATACAAACTGTCCAACTCACGAAGAACCTGCATGCTTTGTGATGTTGCTTTCCACGAAGAACAGGAGCCGAAGAACCTGAATGGCCGAAGAACATGCACATTCACGAAGAATGTGCTTTAGCCGAAGAACAACATACACGAAGAACCCATTCAGCGAAGAACCTTCTTCGTGGGTTCTGGGTTCTTCGTGGGCTCCTTGCTCAGGCCCAACTATTCTTCGTGAGATGTAGATAAGGTTTGGTATATAAAGGCACATGCTGCAAACAGATAAGGCTGAGAACACAGAAAGAATAGAGAGAGAACTTCAAAGAGTTAGAGTGTTATTCTTGTAATCTACGTATTTGTAACTCTTCAGAAGTAATACAAGAGTGTTTTAACTTTGAATCCTGTCTTGTATTCTCATGTTCTTGTCTCGGTTGCATACCCATTTAGATTCCGCACAACCGGGTGTGTTCGGTAACAAGGATAAGATTACTAGATCCTCATCTAGGGACCTACACCTGGTCAAATTAGGTGATTCAAATTTTTGTTGACGACTTGACCCACACTCACCATATATAAAGTTTAGTTTCATTTCCATGTACCTTATGTGTAGGGATTCCCCAAGTAGTACTTCCTATATATTTTGCGGCTCTACCCAATGTGAGTTAATAAAATTTGCAGTAGTATCTTGTAAACATCACAGTTGTAAAAATAGTATGAATCATGTATTCACCCAAAGCGTTTACAATAAATACAAAAAAGAGGAGTTCGTGAAACTCCTCAGTTTAGCAGTGTGCAAGTATAATGGGTGCTAAAGGAGGTGTCTCCTATCATGCATGCGTAATCATCACATTGGGCCTTATTGTAGCAAATATCATTAGTGTTTGTGTTTCTAATTATCATAGTGTAAGTGTAGTATCCGATGACTGAAGATATCAATGTCAGATAGAACTGATAGAAACAGTTAAGGGGGAGTCTGTAAGTGCAGTTCCTACCGGGTAACTGTGCTTTATCAGTTCTGGTCTACGGTCAACAAAGTCCAAGCCAAGTCAAGAATTCGGAAGTTTATCAGTTCCGAGTTTATGATGTTAAGCTCTGAATATGTTGATTATTATTGTTGTCCGAATTATTTGTTTTGTATCCCGGACAATGTGTTGTGTCCGTGTTTAGTTCCTAGTCTATATATATGTGTTGTATAGGGTAGATTAGGGCAACCCTTGAGAGCTTGGTGCATCTCTCACAAATCCCAGCTCAGTGTGTGAATTCGAGAGAGAGGGAGACTTTGTGTTAGCGAGAGAAAGCTAGGTTTAGATCTTTGTGATCTAAACCAGCTTTTAGATGATGTATACTCTTTTGGTATGTAATCTGTGATGACTGATTCGTTAATAAAGAGATTCATCTTCTACATCTTTCTATCTTTGGTGTTTATGATTGTTCTTCATGTCTTGAATCAAGTGCAATGTCTGATGTTCGTCATCGATCGGGTGCTTTCACACATAGTTACACGTAGGACGAGCTAGAGTGTTTAGTTACTGTATGGTGCAGTTCTATGTTCTTTTGTTGTCATCTTTGTACTTATGGTATATGTTCACACATTTACCTATATATCAGATTTTTGGATTTTGTTAGCGACCCACTAATTATATCCATCCTTAGTATTTCCCGATAATTTTAAGTAATCTATCAATATAATATTCCCTCTATGGTTATTTTGATAGACTTTTGGCCCCTGCAAATTTAAGGTATTCTAATTTTGGTACCGAGTGAAGGAAGATATTACTGTGTATTAATCACGACCAATCAATGTTCCATGACTTTGGGGATTCTAGATTGTTGCAATACAACTCAGTATCTAGAAATTTCTTGAAATAAATCACCACCTAGCCTATTTAGGTGATGCAAATTTTCATTGACTTGACCCCACACTCATTGTATATACTATGTTTAGTTTCATTTCCTTTTTATCTTGGCCGACGACCACCTTCTCATAGATTTAATCCTAGAAACGCATACGGGTGCGGAATCCAAGTATATATGCAAACCAAGCCCAAGAACACACAAACACAAGAAAGATTTCAAAGTTTAAAACTCAAGTGTATATTCTAGCAGAGTTTCGTTACAAAGAAATAATATAAGAATGCTCTCAAACTTGCTGGGTGCGCTCTCTTCTAAAACTGTGACCTGCAACTGTCTATTTATAGGCCAAATACCCAGTAACATCATGAAGAATGTTACTGGGTCACGAAATATTGTCCAAACCCACGAAACATAGGATTCTACGAGACAATGATGTTCTTCGTGGATGAGATTCTGTGCAATTGATAATCCACGAAAGATGCCAGGCCCAATAAGCCCAATAAGCAAGAGTTCTTCGTGGACCTATGCATGAATCAACTAAAATCACGTACAATAACTAGTCTACCATGCGTGTGGTTCTTCGTGAGTTTAGAGACATGCATGTGGTTCTTCGTGAGTTTCAGCCACATACATGTTGTTCTTCGTGACATGCTAAAACGGACCAACCACTATCTTTCGAGTAACATGCATTCTTCGTGACATCCATATTTCGTGACATCCATATGACGAAATACTATCTTTCATGAACATGGTGACTCCCACGAAGAAGTGGGTTCTTCGTGGGTTGGAAACAGATAGAGCTTACAGATCACTAACAAATAGCAAGAGACAATACACTAACAACTAACAGATTGCACAGTTGCATCGGTTTTACAACACGTACAAAGTAAAAGTTGTTCCGAGTCAAGATAAGAGGATATCTTGACAAAGTAAAAGTCGTTCCGAGTCAAGATAAGAGGATACCTTGACTTCGGTCTTCACTTCGTAACCGAGCCGAACCGAACCGAGCTGCATCCACACAAATATGCATCAACACAAATTTCGGGGATCTTAGTCTACTTTTGGTAGTTGGTGATCGAAGATGGTTGCATTACACCTCAGTAACTAAAAAATAAATGATGAAATTTCTTTGATAAATCACCACCTGGTCAAGTTAGGTGATTCAAATTTTTGTTGACGACTTGACCCACACTCACCATATATAAAGTTTAGTTTCATATTTCCATGTACCTTATGTGTGGGGATTCCCCAAGTAGTACTTCCTATATATTTCGCGGCTCTACCAATGTGAGTTAATAAAATTTACAGTAGTATCTTGTAAACGTCACAGTTGTAAAAATAGTACGAATCATGTATTCACCCAAATAGTTTACAATAAATACAAAAAAGAGGAGTTCGTGAAACTCATCAGTTTAGCAGTGTGCAAGTATAATGAGTGCTAAAGGAGGTGTCTCCTATCATTCATGCGTAATCATCACATTGGGCCTTATTGTAGTGTTTGTGTTTCTCATTATCATAGTTACACATAGGACGAGCTAGAGTGTTTAGTTACTGTTTGGTGCAGTTCTATGTTCTTTTGTTTTCATCTTTGTACTTACGGTATATGTTCACACGTTTACATATATATTATATTTTTGGATTTTGTTAGCGACCCACTAATTATACCCATCCTCACTATTTCCTGACAATTTTAAGTAATCTATCAATATAATATTCCCTCTATGGTTATTTTGATAGACTTTTGGCCCATGCAAATTTAAGGTATTCTAATTTTAGTACCGAGTGAAGGAAGATATTACTATGTATTAATCACGACCAATCAATGTTCCATGACTTTGGGGATTCTAGATTGTTGCAATACAACTCAGTATCTAGAAAATAAATGATGAAATTTCTTAAATAAATCACCGCCTAGCCTATTTAGGTGATGCAAATTTTCATTGAGTTGACCCCACACTCATTGTATATACTATGTTTAGTTTCATTTCTTTTTTATCTTGGCCGACGACCACCTTATCATTGATTTTAATCCAAGATAGGCATATATGAAAATACATCAACTGATAATGTATCTTACAAATGTAATGTTCACAAAATTCAAATATAAAAATGTTGGTGCACTTGTGTCTGTACTTTGTCTGTACTCTGTATCGTGTCGATATTAAACGATGTCCGTTGTTAGTCTTGTAAGTTTGACCAAGTCAACCATCCTCCTGGTTTGACTTGGCCAAACAGTTAGTGCATGATAATTACATGTCTGTGTCGAAGGATGTCTCATCGAAGGATAGTTTAGATCCTTCGATGAGCTCGAAAGATGAACCTTCGATGGATGGCCCTCGATAGATCATGCTTCGAGGTAAACATAGATCCTTCGACAGGTTTAACATCGATAGATGATCCTTCGAGATATCTATCGGATCCTTCGGACAGACAATCTGTGACGGGTATATATACCCATGTAGTGTGTTCATTTCATTTAGATGAGCTGAGACAGAAAGATAGACCCTCGAGAGATAGTGAGAGCATTCTGTCAAGAACACACACACACTTAGAGAGTTTGCAAAACTGATTTGTAAAAATTGTGCTTGTAACCGAACCTTTCATACGCATTAATACAAGTGGTGTTAATCGGTGAACCTTGTGTGTCTTGTGTTTGTGCTTGTCTCAACTCGGTTTGCACTCTAGCTTGGATTCCGCACTTGCTAGTGTGTTAACATAACAAGGATAAGGTTTAACCTCAACCTCCGAGGGACCTACAAGTGGTATCAGAGCCGTGGCTCTTTTCCTTGTTAAAAACCGGGTTTGTACAAGACTTTGGAGTGTTTGTTTAGCACCCGTTTTTAGTGTTTTTCTCGCATTTCTTTGCATAAAAACGTGTTCTAAACTTACCGGGTGTGTTAAGGAACGGGTTGGGTAACTTAAAAATTTGTTTGTAAGAAGCTTGGTGATTTCCGGCCAAAATTCCGGCTTACTCCGGTGACCGGATTTTCTGGATAAGGCTTTCTATTTTCGGCAATATTTTATTTGAAAAGTCTGAGTTGGTGAAAAAGTATGGTCTGACCATACCTTTCTGCCGAAAGATCTCTACCAACCCATCACCTTTTCACCAACCTGTCATCTTTGTGTCAGCTGTGTCAGTAGACATCGAAAGATATCCTTCGAAGTCGAAAGATCATCTTTCGATCAGAGGAGGTTCGACAGATACTGATCCTTCGAACATCCTTCGAAGTCTGTGATTTATCTTTCGAGCCAAGGAATCTTTCCGAAGGATATATTGTTCGAGCTACAGTCCATATTCGAAAGATAAGGATCCTTCGCATTGGAGAATCTTTCGAAATCAATTGTTCGAAATTCAACAGTGATCTTTCGAACACTGTTGATCCTTCGAACAAGTGTTGATCATTCGAACAGGTGTTGATCCTTCGATCTTAGTCTGTTTAATTTTAACAGTTTGTGTTTGTTAAGGTCTTCTATTAGTATCTCATCAAAATGAGTTGTACAAGTCCTTGGGACTGGAGTATTGACTCACAATCTAGTCAAGAACTAACCTCTGCTGTAGCTTGGGCGAAAAGTATGTTTCCACCGCCATCAATCAGTCCAAGTCAATGGGCTTTGGTATCCAATCAAAGTCAAAGCATTCAAAATCTTTTGATTAGTGAAAGCGAAACGGGCAGCAACAATCGTCCACCAAAGTTGAACCATATGAACGACTTTCCATCATGGAAAAACCGCTTTCACACGTATGTTCAAGGGCAAAGCACCGATCTTTGGACATGTTTCATCAATGCATTCAATGATAATCTTGAGGTTGCAGCGTCCACTTCAGAAGGTTATGCTAACATGCTCGAAAATGACAAGAAGGCTTATGAATTGGAGAAAAAGGCCTTTGCTACACTTACACAAGCACTCAACAAAGATATCTATCATCAGTTCTCCTACTGCAAGACCACGAAAAGATTGTGGGATACCTTAGTTGCTAGAGGAGAAGGCAATGCAGCTACTCGAAAGTCTCGTCATGATTTATTGAAGAAAGAGTTTGAATCGTTTCAGTTTTTGGAAAACGAAACTCTAAATGATATGACAACACGTTTCTATCATCTGATTAGTGAAATGTGTGCTTATGGGGTTGTATCTACTCAGCAAGACATGGTGAATAAGTTTGCTGACGCCTTACCTCCAAAGTGGAGTTCTTTTATTGAGTTATTGAAGCATACTGGAACTCTAGACACGGTTAACATCTATGAGTTCATTCAGAAGCTGGAACATAAAAATGATGAAGAAATCAGGAAGGCAAAGCGAGCTCCCGCTCCTCAGAATACAGAAATGTACCTTCCAGGCTTCGATGCTTTGGCAAGATCCACTGCAGCTCAGCAACCTAAACTGCAAACTGCATTTGTGTCCAACACAAGTTCCTTTCCGTTTCCTCAATCAACTGCTGCTCCGGCTTTTGATCCAAGATCATACATTCCCGTCCCAACACAGCCACAAGTCCAACCACCACAACAACAACAACAACAACAGGCTCATTATACAAACAGTCCTCAACCTCAAAACCCTAACACAATCCGAGTCGATAATTCAAACCTTTCACACATCAGCATTGAAGTTGCGAAGGAGCATATGGAAATTATCAATACAATGGTCAGTGCTTACTGTGGTTTGGTTGCTGGTCAGCTTGGAAACATCAACATGACCAATGAAGATTATCAACAGATCGACAAGGAAGAAATGGAGTTGATGGATATTAAATGGGCTTTTGCTAGTGCAGTGAGAAGGGCAAAAGATTTCATGGCTCGAACTGGAAGAACTTCGTTGGAAGGAAAGAAAGATACAAAGTATGGGTTTGATATTAACGCCGTTACATGCTTCAATTGTGGTAATAAAGGGCACTTCAAACGTGAGTGCACTCGACCAACAAAACAAGGCAATCACAACCCTTTCAGAAACCAGACGAGTAATACAAATGTGAATGCCCAGCAAGAAAACCGTGAAAGGAGGATTGTGGCAGTTAATAACAATCAAGGCCAGCCTGGAACTTCAAACCCCAATCGGGCTTTGACTGTTCAAGCTGATGAGGGATGTGACTGGTCTGTGCAGTTTGGTGAAGGTGATCAAGGAAGTGGAACAGCTTGTTATGCAAAGATCATCAAGCATGTTCATAAAGAAGAGTCCTCTGAAAGTGATGACAGTTCTGGTTATTCTGGAAGTTCTGATGAAGAAGGCTCTGTTTCTGGGGATAATCAATCAGAGTCTGATGTGAAGGAGGAAGCAGGTTCTAGTGTTGAGGATTCATTGAATGAAGCTGATGAACTCATAAGTCAGAAATCAATTCTGATCAAGAAGGCTGCTACTACATCCAGGGAAATGGAAAAGTTCTTTTCTGAAGACGGATCTTTTTCTTTTCAAACTGCCTTTATGACAAATGTGTCAGCCTCTACGAGTCAGGTAAATTCTGAACCTCCTGCTCCTAGTGTTTGTGAATCATGTGCTGAAATGAAGCTTGAATTAGAAAAGCTTCATAGTCATAATCAAAATTTGGTTATTGAACTTTCCAAATGCAAAGAGGCAAATATGGCTTTAACTCGGAACGAAAAAGATTTTAAATCAGTAATTGAAACATTAAAGAAAAATGTGTCCGAAGTGAACAAAGTAGTTTACCACAAGCAAGTAAGTATAAATGAATACATTAACATTGTGGAAGAAACTAAGAAACAATTAGCCATTGCCCAATGCGAGCATGATGCGATCAAACAAAAATTGGAGAGTTATTCTAACTCCCAATTTGTGCTTGATCACATCATCGATGTTCAACAACCGAAGGGAAATCAGAAAGGCATAGGGTATAAGAAGTGTCCGCCCCCTTTGATGAATAATTATACCAAGATGCCTGATGAGGAGGAAGTGCCTCGGTATGAACCCAGTGTGCCTCTTGATTTTGAGGAATTTACTACTGGCCTAGGGTTCAAACCGGACAATTCTTCAAACACATCCTCTAAGCAACAAGAAACTTCAGCATCCATGAAGCAAAGTCCTCCAATTATCGAGGACTATGAGACATCGGATGATGAACCAGAATTGGATGTGAATGATCAGGATAAATCACTTAACAAGATGAAAGGAGTAGTTATTCCACAAGAGAATCACATTCTTTGTGATCCTGATACTCCTGATGTCCCATCTGTTAAGAAACAAGTGATTGATTCTGTCAAAGTTGATAAGACATGTGTGTCTACTGTTAAAAGCAGTAATGTGTTGTATACATTGGTTGGAGGTGATAAAATCTACTCAGATCATGATTTCCCAATTAAAAATGTAAATCAATCTTCGATTGATAAAGTCTTTGAAGACAACACAAACAATTTTTTGGGAAAAACACTTCCGGGAATTGTTGTAACACAATGTGATCCAATTCCTAAGGCTGAGATTAGAAAACAGTTTGGTAATCAAAAATCTTCAACCACTCAACAACCTAGTGCTTCTAATGGTAAACAACCAGTCAAACGAGCTCAAAAGCATAAAGTCTCTCAGATGAAATCTAAAACAAAAGGAGCTCGATCTCAAAAGAAAGAAAAAAGTGTCAAATTCGTGGCATCCACAGGTACTGATAAGATTGAGACTTTTGAGAATAAATCAAACACAGATTTTGTACAACAGGTCACGATCTTAAAACGTAACATTGATAACAATTACACTCAACGCACAAATGGGTGTGATGAAAAGGCCAGTACCTCAGGTTCCACGAGTTCGACATCTTGTGGTCAATCAAGTTCTCCTAAATTTGTTGAAAGGAGAACATGTTTTAAATGTGGAGAATTTGGGCACATCATCAAAAACTGCCCAAATGCTCCAAAGAATAAATTTGTTGAGAAAGCTCCACCTGAAACAGTTCATCCTCAACGTCGGTCAGTTTCACCTAAACATGATAAACGAACAGTAAAAGAACAAGAAACTAAACAACGACGTAAGAACATGAAAACTGTTGAAAAAGCTTTGAAATCTGAAGTTAAAACAGTTAAAAGGGAACCAAGTGTGTCACAACCTGTAAAACCAGAAGCTTCAAAAACTGTTTACAACACTCAAACAAGTAGGCAAAAACAAACTTGGTTACCTAAGGCGGGTGACAATTCAGGGGGAGCAGTTGTTCTTGAAAACCATCAAGAGATTGATATCACGTTTCGTGATGCTCAGGGACGACCCAAGACCACTAAGGCTTGGGTCCCCATCCTCAACTGATGTTTTTAAATGACATGTGCAGGGTGTTCCAGGAGGAACTATTAATAGTCACTGGATTGTTGATAGTGGAGCATGCAGGCACATGATTGGCGACTTACGGCTCTTATATGACGTGAGAAATATTAGAGGAGGGTATGTCGCATTTGCGGGAGACAAAGGCGGATTCATCACTGGAGAGGGAAGTATCTCCAATGGTATTGTGTGCTTCGATAAGATCAATTATGTTAAGCAAATTGATCATAATCTTCTCAGTGTGTCGCAAATCTGCGATAAAAAATTCTCCGTGCATTTTGATGATGCCGGCTGCTATGTGCTGAAACCTGGATTCAAAATTCCACAAGAATGGATTCTCTTATCGGCTCCGAGAGTTAATGATCTTTATATTCTCGACATGAGCCAGGCGATTACAACATCAGCACAAGTCACTTGCTTTGTCTCGAAAGCCACGGAAAAGGAGTCTATATCTTGGCACAGAAGAATGGGACACATTCACTTGAGAAAGATGAACCATTTGGTGAAAAATAATCTTGTGAATGGTGTGCCTGTGAGAAGTTTTCATTTACAAGATATCTGTGTCTCGTGCCAAAAGGGGAAGCAAACAAAGAAGTCTCACCCTTTGAAGAAAATCAACACTGTCAGCATACCTCTCGAACGTCTTCATATGGATCTTTTTGGACCTATGAAACACAAGACAACATTCGGAGATGCTTATTGTCTAGTTGTTACTGATGATTATTCTAGATTTTCTTGGGAATCCTTCATGGCACACAAGAGTGAAACTCCTGGCATCCTCAAGGATCTTCTTACAATGTTGGAGAATCTCTATTCGTTGAAAGTGAAGAGGATCCGAAGCGACAATGGAACCGAATTCAAGAATCAAGTTATGGATGAGTTTTGTACTTCTAAAGGCATTCTTCATGAGTACAGTTCTCGTTATACTCCACAACAAAATGGTGTCGCGGAGAGGAAGAATCGAACGATTATAGAAACTGCAAGAACAATGTTAGTAGAGTCGGAACTCCCTATTCAATTCTGGGGGGAGGCTGTATCGGCTGCATGCTACACGTTAAACAGAGTTCTTACAGTAAAGAGACATGGCAAAACTTGCTTCGAACTCCTTCAGAAAAGGAAACCGGATCTTTCTTACCTAGAACCGTTTGGTGCTCCATGTACTATGATTGAGCCGAATGGAAAGTTTGGAGCGAAAGCTATCGAGGGTTTCTTCCTTGGATATGCTACTCCGAATTTTCGTGTTTGGAATCTGGCTACCAAAAAGATTGAGCTATGGAGTGAAGTGAGGGTTCAAAGGTACACGAAGTCTATGCACCTGTTGCACGTCTGGAAGCAATTCGGATCTTTCTGGCTTATGCCTCATTCAAAGGATTCAAGGTTTACCAGATGGACGTCAAAAGTGCATTCTTACATGGTGTGGTTGAAGAAGAGGTGTACGTCGAACAGCCTCCAGGTTTTGAAGATCCTATCCATCCCGATCGGGTTTGGTTGCTCAACAAAGCTCTCTAAGGTCTACATCAAGCACCGCGAGCTTGGTATGCAACCTTATCCAACTATCTGCTGGAGAACGGTTTTCGAAGAGGTCTTATCGACTGTACTCTTTTCATCAAAGAACAAGATGGAGATCTTCTTCTGGTACAGGTATACGTTGATGATATTATTTTTGGTTCTACTAATGATGTCTTGTGTAGGAATTTCGAGCGCATTATACAGGATAAATTCAAGATGAGTGCTATGGGGGAAATGACTTTCTTCTTGGGCCTACAAGTGCAACAAACTGAGTCTGGGATATTCATCCATCAGACTAAATATGTTGGTAACATCTTGAGCCGGTTCCAGATGATGTCTGATGCAACGCCCATTGGTACCCCACTACCACAAAATCACGGAATTACTCCAGACTTGAAGGGTGAAGCTGTTAGCCCCTCGTACTACCGCGCAATGATCGGATCTCTTATGTACCTCACAGCATCAAGGCCAGACATAATGTACCCAACGTGCCTGCTTGCCAGATATCAAGCCAACCCGAAGGCCTCACATCTTGCAGCTGTAAAAAGGATTTTTCGTTATTTGAAGGGTTACCCTGACACCGGTCTATGGTACCCTAGGGATAATAACTTTGACTTGATCGCATTCAGTGATTCTGATTTTGGCGGATGCAAAATCGACGGCAAATCCACAACGGCTGGATGTCAGTTTTTAGGAAATCGCCTAGTCACATGGCAGTGCAAGAAGCAGACTTGTGTCGCTACATCAACATGCGAAGCTGAATACATTGCTGCCTCAAGTTGTTGCTCCCAAGTTCTTTGGATACAACAACAATTACGCGACTACGGTTTTGAATTCCTAACTACTCCTATTTACGTTGATAATTCTGCTGCATTACAGATCACTAGAAATCATGTGCAGCACTCAAAGACCAAACACATCGAAATCAAATATCACTTCATACGTGATTGCTTTGATAAAAGGCTAATCGATGTTGTTAAGGTCCACACCGATGACCAACGTGCCGACCTTTTTACCAAAGCATTTGACAAATCAAGATTTGACTTTTTATTATTGGTAAACGGCATTAAGGTCAAGCAAGAGTAAACCAACATCGGAAAATCATTTTTGTAAATACCTTTGTGTTTTAAATTTGTCTTAGTTTATTGATTTTAGGGGGAGTAAATCCAAAAATCGGAAAATCCAAAAACATCGAAAAATTTCAAAAACACAAAAACAATAGAAAAACAAAAATGAGTTTCCTGGCGAGCAAAAGAGAAAATGATAGTACATCAGTGGTCTATCCAAACCTCTTTAAATCTTAAATGAAAAACGATAAGCAGCTCTATATAAGATGTATCGGTAGGCTCACAATCATTTTAAAGTGTGCAGGGTGATATAAACTTAAATCGACTGAAGACCAGGTGGGAACCATTCATTGGCATATGGTCTTAGTACCGAAATTTCGTTTGATAGATTGCCGAGGTTCTGAGATATTCGGTCTTTATGCTGCTTATCATCTGGGTATCATGGTTGTATCTTTTATCGAAAAATAACGGGGACGCAAGTCTAGATCTTCCATGATACTATACATACGTGTACATATTACATATTGCATTCGACCTCAATAAGTGATAAACAATCACATGTCCAAACAAATAAGTGATAAAATATCACATTTATCCGGGAGTCAAGTTCGTCTCTCTGCTGTACGAAAGTACTGACCTGTTCACGGACTTGCTCCTGTGCCCTCATGCATATGAAAATCAAGTTCCTCATCAATAAGTGATTATATCACATAGGGCTTGTTTTCTAATCAAAATAAGTGAGAATCTCACATCATATACGGTCAAACAGATGATAATCGGTATACTCACCGGTAAGATGAACCCTCGTGCATACCTTGATACGGGAATGTGTCGTGATGTGGATGAACACCGGTCGGTAAGTATAAATCATATCTTAACGTATCCCCTCGTCATGATTACATCTGATAAGTTGAGTTTAAGTGGACAACAATACCGATAATTGTTATAGGATGCTTATTTTAATGTTAACTAACTGAACAACACGAGTGTTTTGACATGACCGTACACTGATATGATTCTCTTACCCTCGAAACTCGCAAAAAGAATGTCTGTATATATTTATTTACTGCTTAACTTTTATTGTTTTATTTTAAACAGTTTCGTCGTTTGGTGCATATCAGCACGACATTAGCGGTGATGTCGTTTGATAACACTCAAAGGATATTAAAATTGTTGTCTTTTAATTTATTCAAAAATACCAAAAAGATTTTAGGTGTGTTTTAATATAAACTTTATAAAAGCCAAAAAGATTTTATTTTTAACTTTATTTTCGATCGTACGATGTTGGAGCTCGAGTCTTCGTTACCTAAAACCTGACTGAAAACCGAATTGACTAAATCTTCATAAACGGTCGAAATTTGCAAGTCTTTGAAAGTTAAATCTAAAATTGACAAATTTATTAAACTTTCAAACTGTCGGACGGTGTTTGATTTGTGACATGGTCATACGTGTGTCTTTTGTTTATGTTAACTGTATTCCAAGCAGTTGTTCTCATTACGCGTTTAGATTTCTTGCATGTGCAGATTCTAAAGGCAAGGAGAACATGGTCGATGACAAGCTTTGGAATGAAGACACGACGTGAAGGCACTCAAAAGATGAAAATGATCGAGTTGCCGCTGACCATCATCAACACCACAAGGATCTCAAGCATTGAAGATCAAGTCATTCACGAGCATAACTCAAGGGGGAGCTTATGTTAAAGGGGAGTTTGTCAACACACTTCCCACATGATACGGGTAGTTTGTTGATACACTTTCTGCTTTCAAGACGTGAAGACTTTGAAGATCCTCCGACATTGAAGACTTGAAAGGACATCAGAGTCTTGAAGACACAAAGATCAAAGATGATCAAGATCGAGACAAAGCTACAGCCAAGGGGGATTTGTTGGTGCACTTGTGTCTGTACTTTGTCTGTACTCTGTATCGTGTCGATATTAAACGATGTCCGTTGTTAGTCTTGTAAGTTTGACCAAGTCAACCATCCTCCTGGTTTGACTTGGCCAAACAGTTAGTGCATGATAATTACATGTCTGTGTCGAAGGATGTCTCATCGAAGGATAGTTTAGATCCTTCGATGAGCTCGAAAGATGAACCTTCGATGGATGGCCCTCGATAGATCATGCTTCGAGGTAAACATAGATCCTTCGACAGGTTTAACATCGATAGATGATCCTTCGAGATATCTATCGGATCCTTCGGACAGACAATCTGTGACGGGTATATATACCCATGTAGTGTGTTCATTTCATTTAGATGAGCTGAGACAGAAAGATAGACACTCGAGAGATAGTGAGAGCATTCTGTCAAGAACACACACACACACTTAGAGAGTTTGCAAAACTGATTTGTAAAAATTGTGCTTGTAACCGAACCTTTCATACGCATTAATACAAGTGGTGTTAATTGGTGAACCTTGTGTGTCTTGTGTTTGTGCTTGTCTCAACTCGGTTTGCACTCTAGCTTGGATTCCGCACTTGCTAGTGTGTTAACATAACAAGGATAAGGTTTAACCTCAACCTTCGAGGGACCTACAAAAAAATTATCTTTATTTGAAAATTAATGTGTCTTTTCTTGGTCGAGGGACTATTGTAACTTTTAAGATTTATTGGACATACACAATTTCGAATTAGTTTCTTTATAATATGGTAAATTGTAATAGATTTTTAACCTATATCCGCATACGTGTTACATATATCTAGGTACTTCCATTAATTTTCTACATCTTACAACTGTAACGTTCACAATTTTTTTTTTAAATTTAGAATTAAAATTTATGATCGTTATATTGTTTTTTTCTTTTTTAATTTATTTTTTTTAATTGAGAATATGATCGTTATATTGTTTTTTCTTGTTTCATTTATTTTGTTTTTTTAATTTAGAATAAAAATTCAAATTAGGGTTTACCCAGCGTTCTCAGCTACTTATACAGACGCCGCCCCATGCTCTAATACAGTAACCTCAGGGCAAGATGATCGAGAGATCTGATTCGCTGTTCTTGTAAGTTGTTTCATTATACATTGATTGTTTTTAAAAGGTATTGATCTGTGGATTTTCTGGGTTGAACGTGTTCTGATCATTTCTTTTATTTGTGTGTTAGCCATCAGTCCGCTCCCTGTATACACCGATCTCTCTTTGGTCTATGTGGATCGGATCATAACATGTTGATTCTTCATAGGTATGGTCAAATCTATATGTTCGTTATGTCTTATTGTATTTTGAATGCAGTCTACATATTTGCACACCAACATGGCTTATGGCTATTTGCACACTAAACCCTACCTTACGCTGCCTATAGGGTTACACCTATACGCTGCGTATAGGTCTATGCGCAGTCAAACCTCGTACACTGTCAAATCATACATATATACCCTAAGTGTGCAGATCGTCGCCAGAAGTGTGCCATGCCAATAGTGTGAGCCTTTGAATGTATGCACATTTGTTTCTTACTTGGTTGTTTTTCTGATTATACTAACCACACATGTTAAAATCAAGTTATTTTGATGTTGAGTTATTCAGATTAGGAAAAATAAAAATCCAACAAAAAGTATCTTTATGTATATTATAATTCTGTTAAAATATTCAACTGTTTGGCACCTAGTGGTTTTTGTTCATCGTCAACTTGTTAATTTTTGAAAGTTATGGGTTGAAACTGGTCAAAGTTAGTGTCAGTAGCAGACTCGTATGGAAAAACAACCAACAGGATTATGAATTTATGAAATGTTTAACTGATAATAAGGGTTTTTATGTGAAACAAATAAGAGAGACACAACTTCTAGTTATAAATAATTTAATTCAGTGGCGAATCATGAGATTTCCGAAACCCCCCCCCCCCCCCCGGTCGAAAACGTATATAACGAAAAGTATTATAAAACCGGAGGTCGTAACGTATATACCTAAAAAATTCTATCCGAAAACAAAATACTGGACACTACTTTAACCCCCCCCCCCCCCACAACACACACACAAAGCTGCGCCCCTGATTTAATTAATTTGTTACTGTTATACTGTTTCACCTCTCTATCCCTGGGATAGAGGTATGGTGGTTGTTGTAGACTTGTTAAACTCAAGATATCCTCATCCTGATATGAAATTAATATTCAACCTCTAGGATGATTACTTGTAATTTAATCATGATTGACTGCAGTGATGAAGAAAAGGCAGCAACTGAGGAACAAACAAACTCTCTCACACATCCATTTCCTGTTTTGTTCTCTTTGTTATAAATACTGAGTATGGTACTTTTGGTTGAAACAGGTTGTTACTTGTGCTCAAAGTTTACAAAACATGCATCGATCAGCGATTGCATACATCTAGTTTCAACTGAAGACTTCAAGGCGGCTTATTATGCTTTCTTGGAGGTTTCTTTCCTGTCATAGCAATGAAATCCTCCTCAATTTCCTTACGCGATAGCTGGATCGAAAAGTTGGGTCTTTCTTCCTTCTTATCAAGGTTCCTTCTAGGCCTGGTTTTCTACAATCTCTGACCGCCTGCCTCTGCATATCTTTTGAGAGAATCGCTGGTGGAGGTGATAGCGATGAGGCTTTGGATGTCAACTTTTTCAAAGATTTGTATTTCAAAGGCGTGGAGTTCTCTTCACCTAGCTTCATTTGGGGATGATGAAGCCTTGAGCGGAGATGATGATGACTTCATCTCAAAATCCAACTTCTTCTGCCAATCATCAGTGGATCTAGGTTGTCCTGCAGAAGGGTTCTGGTTAGCGTCGCCTGGATATGAAGATTCGTCATCTTCAACCACATGCATTGCTCGAACTGGATCAACTTTCATGCAACTCAATAGATGTTCTTTCCCCCACGTCAACCATGTAAGGAAAGTGAAATTATGAAGACTTATAGCTCGCTCCATCCACAGATTTAAATGTTGTAGCTAGTATCTTCTTGGAGATTTTTATTCTTGAAGGTAAGTTGATTGGACTTGAATTATTTTTTATTTGGTTTGTTATTATTTTAAAAAACATGTTTCTTATGTATATATGTTGTTTTGTTAAGGTGGACATGTGAAGGCAGTGAGGAGAGGAGCTCAAGACCATAGCCCGGTTGCCTCAAGAATATCTAGTGCAAAGGTTGCAAATGCACCTAACTAGGCATCTATCATTTACTTGTTCTAGGTCCACTTTTTTAAGGTGGTGTTTTCTCAAATAACCGGAAGATTGGTTGTTACATGGAAGTTTAGTTCTTCATTCAAACAAAGTCTTAACGCCCCGTTGGTCAGCTGTGCTGGTTATTCAACCTATGAGTTCTAATTGTAACATGTTGATTGCTCGTAATGTTTTCATTTTTGTTTGCATCTTCATTGTTGTACGTTTTGGTTTTTCTCCTAGTAAGATGTATTGATAACAAATAGAATAATTTTTTATTGATGTTTTGATCTTTAATTGATAACAAATAGAATATTTTTTTTATTGATGTTTTGATCTTTCATCTTAGTCTTTTAGCTTATGAGTATATTTGTGATATGGGTCAAAAGTTTGTAATTATTTGGGTCAAAATGTTAGTCTACTGGGTCATGGTTCGTTTACTCCAAAGGTTGTGATGGTTCATGTAGTATAAATCAGTTTTATGGTGTCCAGAACAATGGTAGTTGATCCTGTATTTCTACACTCTTGAATGCATAATCAATTGCTTTAATAAAATTTCTATTACTACAGTGTTCTCAAACTTCGCATATCACAACAAACATGAAGTAGATGGGGTGGAGTGATTCAGGTCTATGAAAAACTGAGATTATAAGCAATAATAATTGTAGGTCCCTCGGAGGATGAGGTCAAACCTTAACCTTGTTATGTGAAACACACTAGCGAGTGCGGAATCCAAGCTAGAGTGCAAACCGAGTTGAAACAAGCACAAACACAAGACACACAAGGTTCACCGATTAACACCACTTGTATTAATGCGAATGAAAGGTTCGGTTACAAGCACAATGTTTACAAATCAGTTTTGCAAACTCTCTAAGTGTGTGTGTTCTTGACAGAAGTGTCTCTCTATCTCTCGAGTCTATCTTTCTGTCTCTGCTCATCTACTGAATTGAACACACTGCATGGGTATATATACCCAAACACAGCAAGTCTGTCCGAAGGATCATGTTGACTGCTCGATAGATGATCTATCGAGCATCCAGCTATCGAAGGATACACATATACCTCGAAGTGTTGGTGCACTTATGTCTGTACTTTGTCTGTATTCGGTCTGTATATAAACGATGTCCAAAGTTAGTCTGTAAGTTGACCAAGTCAACTATCCTCCTAGTTTGACTTGGTCAATCTGTTTGTAATATGCTAGTCTGAATCGAAGGATAGCCTCGAAGGATACTGTCGATCCTTCGAGGTAATCGAAAGATATGCTTCGAATTGTTGGACCACGAAGGATTATCCTTCGAGGTCATTGCTGATCATTCGAACATGTTGTCATCGATAGATGATCCTTCGGACCATCTATCGGATCCTTCGACCAAGACCTGCTGTGTATGGGTATAAATACCCATGCAGTGTGTTGGTTTCAGTAGAGACACAAGAGAGACACCAAGAGAGAGCATATCCGAGAGATAGAGAGGATACTCTGCTGAAAACACACACACATACACTTTGAGAGTTTGCAAACTGATTGTAAACATTGTGCTTGTAACCGGAACCTTCATACGTATTAATACAGTAGTGTTAATCGGTGAATCTTGTGTGTTTGTGTTTGTACTTGCTTCATCTCGGTTTGCCTACTAGCTTGGATTCCGCACTTGCTAGTGGGATAGTATAACAAGGTTTAGGTTCGTAATCCTCCGCGAAAAGGGACCTACAAGTGGTATCAGAGCTTGGCTCTTTACCTTGTTTAAAACCGGGTTGTTCAAGTTCTTGGTGTGTTTGAACACTTGGTTTAGCACCCGTTTTTGGTGGTTTTCTTGCTTGTTTTAACTGAAAAACGGTTTCTAAACCTTCGGGAGTGTTCAAGGTTGGGTTGGGTAACTTGAAAATTTGTTTTTGAGTGTGTTGGTAAATTCCGGCCATATCTCCGGTCAGTATTCCGGTGAACAGGTTCTGGATAAGATTTCCATTTTTGGCATATTTTATTTCAAAATCGGAGTTGGTAAAGAAGGTACAGTCTGACCATTCCTTTTTGCCGAAAGTTGGCTCACCAACCACATCAACTTTTCACCAACCTGTCGTACTTTTTGTCAGTGTGTCAGAGCATTCGAAAGATATCCTTCGACATCGAAAGATATCCTTCGACATCTTTCGATCAAAGGCAGCTCGAAAGATAAGCATCTTTCGATTAGTCTTTCGAAGTCTAAGAATTATCCTTCGTGTTTGGAATCTTTTCGAAAGATAGTAGTCCGAAAGATAAGGATTCATCTCGAAAGATAAGGATCTTTCATTGTGAATCTTTCGAGATCAGTATTCGAAAGATAAAGATCTTTCGAACTGTGAATCTTTCGTGATAATTGGTCGAAAGATAAGGATCTTTCATTGTGAATCTTTCGAAGACTTTGCTCGAAACTCAACAGTAATCTTTCGATCACTGTTGATCATTCGAACTAGTATTAATCTTTCGAACAGGTTGCATCTTTCGATTCATATCTGGTTTTGCACTTAACAGTTGTGTTTGTGTAGATTTTCAAGTGGCATTTTACAAAAATGAGTTGTACAAGTCCTTGGGATTGGAGTTTGAACTCACAACATACTCAAGAACTAACCTCTATTGCAGATTGGGCAAAGAGTATGATTCCACAGCCATCAATAAGTGCAAGTCAATGGGGATTGCTGTTGAATCAATATCAAAACATACAGAATCCTGTAGTAGCGAGAGGAGAAGGATATGAAGCTATCAGAAAGACACGTCATGATCTGTTGAAGAAGAAGTTTGAATCATTTCAATTTTTAGAGAATGAAACCCTAAATGATATAATTACTCGGTATTACCGTTTGATGTGTGAGGTGTATTCTGGTGGTGTTCGTGTCTCTCAACAGGAAATGGTAGCACGTTTTGCTGATGCTCTACCACTAAAGTGGGGTTCATTCATTGAGCAGCTGAAGCATACGGGTACTCTGAATACAGTCAACATCTATGAATTCATTGAGAAGCTGGAACACAAGAATGACCAAGAAATCCGGAAAGCTAAGCGAGCTCTTGTTTCTCAAAACACAGAAATGTATTTGCCTGGTTTTGGTCCTTCAGCTAGTTCTAGTTCTGTTCAGCAACCGAAGCTTCAAACTGCTCTTGTGTCCAATACGAGTTCCTTTCCATTTCCTCAGTCAACAGCTGTTTCACAACCTCAATTCGATCCGAGGTCGTGCATTCCTGTCCCAACACAGCCACAACCACAACCTCAAGTTTCCACAACAAAACCTCAATTTGACCAAAGCGTCGATTGTGGTACGGATATACAGTTGGGAAACGGTGACCAAACAAGAACTGCATTTTACGTTGAGATTGTCAAGAATGTCAATGATGGTCAATCTTCGGAAGATGATAACAGTTCAGGATACAGTGGCAGTTCAGATGAAGAATCCAATCTGAATGAAAGAATTGATTCTGAAGCTAATGATTTGTCGAATGAGGCTGACAAGAAATCTGGCTTGATCGAGAAAGCTGATGCTACATCGAAAGAAATGGAGAAGATTCTCACTGAAGATGGATCTTTCTCTTCTCAAACTGTCTCTTCAAGTCAGGTAAAGGTTGAAACTCCTAGCATATGTAGTGAATGTGCTAAAATGAAGCATGAATGTGTTGAATTGAGACGTGAATCTGAAACGGTTCATAGTCACAATCAAAGTTTGGTAATTGTGTCACACCCCGAAATTATCAGAGCATTGGCGTGACTGGACTGGTATCTTCATTGCACAGCGGAAGCAAATAAGCTATGACTTTCTAGAAATTGAACGCCCACTAAGTACTCGACTCTTCATGGTCACCCTATTCCAACCGCGCCTTGTCTTAGAATGCAACCTGAGAAAGAACATGCGAAAAAGTCAACATAAAGTTGAGCGAGTTCATAGTTTGTTTGTAAAAGATCTGAAATAAATCTTTTGAGTTGTGAAAGGTTTGAAATAAATCTTTGGTAACCGGTTTTTGAAATAGTATTGAGAAAATGAATTTAAAAATCATTTTCTTGCCAAGTTATATGGAAACGTTGTGTTTGTAACACGTTATGTTCATAAAACCATGTATTTGTAAAGCCTTGTCTTTGTAATGTTCGCATAACCGTCAATGCCCACCCTGACTTTGACTCCATACCCCCATAATTCTTTGTATTTGTATAAAACATGGTAGTTAATTTGTATGAACAAGAAGCTTCCGTAAGTATAAAATCCCTGGTATGTAGCAGTGTAAGAGGACTTGTGATCACCAATGGTTTGCAAGGCCACTGACATATGTGAAGTGCAAATAGGGAGACTCAAACCTAGCAGATTTCGCCACGGCAAAGTATGTGGACAAAGTCACCCCACGGTCCGTTTCTAGTTTGGCCGGGGGCTGGGCTCGCTACACCCAGATAGATCTACCGCTCCTGTCCCTCGGTCCCTCCATGAGGACTAATGGCTCCATGTTGTTCCTATCCACTCACATGATCGTATAACACCTCCTTACGTTAAACATACCGTTGTAAAAAATTTTCGTAATTACTGTAACATATATTCCACCTCAGCCACCCTGGCTGAGCCTCCCCAGCCACCCTGACTGAGCTTTCCCAGCCACCCTGACTGAACTTTCCCAGCCACCCTGACTGAACCTTCCCAGCCACCCTGACTGACTCCTTAGTTATGAAAAATCATTCATATTTTGAAAATAAGCATTTGTTTTGTAAAAACCGGTATGTTTAGTATAAACCTTTCGTAAATCGTTTGAGTTCCTCGAAATCCATTCGTGATATGATTTAGGAATACGAGTTTTGCTTTTGTTCAAAACTTTGTATGTTTCTGAAAATTGTGCATGTCTTTCCACCCCGAAAACATTTACAAAAAGAATGTAAAACAGTAGTAAAAAGTGGGGGTTATGAACTCGCCTGAATATTCCTGTGCAAAGCTAGCTATATACGACTTTGCGATGTCGTTTCCAAGGCTTGACTTGCTAGCGTGCATTCTACAATATTCCTAACATGGAATATCTAATAAGTTTCTAAGCAAAAACGGTAACTACGTGTTACCGAGCTCTACCGAATCGTTGATCGAACGATTTGACGGTAATTTGTCAACTTAAAAGAAGCGAAGGAGTTATATTGGTTAGCTCGTTTTTGAGATGTCGTATGCGAATAAATATATAATGATTTGTATTATATACATCACATCTTGTGCATATTTGCCAAAAATATACGTATATGCCGTTTAGGCGTTTTCCATAAATGTAAAAAGTCATATTTGTTTTGCGAAAGTATCATCGCGTTGTTTGAAGTTTGAAATAAATATACAAAATATATTTATTTTATAAAAGGATTCGTGTCGTATATAACTTCAAATAAATATATAAACTATATTTATTTAGCAAAACAATCGGCGTGTCGTTTGATATTTGGAATAAATATAAACTATATTTATTTTGATGAAACGACTACGTGTTACGCGATGCTTGAAATAAGTATATATACTATATTTGTTTATAAAAGATTCGAGTTTGAAATAAATATAATAATAACTATATTTATTTTTGTTGTCAAAATAATCTTCGTATCGTTGTTCTCGTAGGTTGTGAGTTGTTGATAAAGAAACTTTATATTTGTATCTCGTTTTATAAAAGTCGCTTTATAACAATAATCGTCGTTTTACAAACAAGACGCGTTTTGTTTTATAATAAAAAAACTCGTTTTGTTTTATGGGTTTTCTCGAAAAACGGACAGAGTTTCCTCTGTTTTCGGACGCCCCCGACAACACAAGTTGTCGTTATTTCCCAACATTCAACAAGATCAACAATATTTATGTATGTAATCAATTTAATAAACAAGCTAAATAATAATTCGAGTATTTTTAACTAATGATTTCGTCGATTTTATTCGGTTCAAGCTCGTTTTCGCGTATATATAAAACTATAAAAATAACAAAGCAATCGTGTCGTTAATCTTTACCAAGTCATTACGCCGAAAAGTCGAGCCGCTTAACTGAACTGACCGAGTCAACTCAGTTGACTCGGTTTGACTGTGTTGACCGAGTTGACTCGGGTTTGACCGAGTCAACTGAACCTGCTGACTAACGTTGACCTGAAACGAAACATAATCTGAATCGCAAATCTGAACTAAACCGAGTTCATCTCTTGAACTGAAACGAGACTTGAATTGATACCCACTCCAACGCTTGATGTTGAACCCGAAATTCTGACCCGAGACTCCCGAGCATGAACCAAACGCTCGAACTTGTGTCTGATCTGGACTCGAACTTGACCGAGAACCCGAACCGAAGGTTGACCAGCCGTTGACTTCTGAAAAACCGACGAATTACCCGGAAGGTAAAGAAAAAAAATAATAATAATACAAAACATAAATCGGCTCACCGGAGCTTCTGTCGGGTGGAAACGGCTGCCGCGAAACCCACCGGATATCCTGCTGACCACCGGATAAACGAACCGACCGGCGGTCCGAGCCTTTGACCGCCGGTTCTCCCTCTCTCTCTCTCTCTGGTTATCTCCGGTAAACCCATCGTCCCGCCGCCTCCTCCATTGCCGCCGCCGTGAGCGGCGGCGCCGCTCCCTTCTCCGCCTTCTTTCTCTTTCTCTCTCTCGATTCTCTCCTCTCTATCTTCTTGTTTCAGTGCTCAACACTTACCACCACCCGATGGTGGTGGTCGTTACTTGATCTGTCGAGGGGGGGGTATATAACAGAAAGGGGGTGTGGGTGTTATAGAGGATAGAAATAGAACCCGGTAGATGGCGTCACTCCGGTTGCCAGAGCCGAAGCCGGAGAAGAGAGATGAGAGTAGAGCAGGTTCTTGTTTGCTTGAGTATTTGAGGACATGAGGTCCCTGTGTTTATTTGCTCAGTGAGTGTGACCGAGAGAGGATGAGAGTGAAAATGAGAGGCTGTTTAGAATTTGTATGTGTGTAAATTAATATGCAGGCCAGAATAATGAGAGGGGTAGGTTTCTTATATAGAGGGAGGTTAAGATCTATTGGTGATCTTGTGTGTCCCAATCTTTTGAGACAAAAATCTTTTGTTAAGATTTGTAAAGATATTGTAAATCTTGTATGGATCTTACAAATCTTGTACAGATTTTAATATATTAATATATTATGTGCAGTTTCAGGCTTGTGGGTTTTGGGCTTGGGCCCAGGGCCCACAAGCCCATCTCATGTGTAAGTGGCCCGTAATTCCTACGAGACCCGATAACGCAACGCAAGCTCCATAGGCATAAAATATTCATGTAACATCTATATTTGTCGGCGTTGTCAGTATTTCGTGCGGTATCAGTCCGTTGTCGCATCATATTTAGCCGATTTCCCATAAATCACCACACGCGCTGTATAGCTGAACAAACGTTCCTGGGCGCTCCAAGGGCCTGGTTAAGGTGATTAGCGTCGTAAACATTATTTATTATCGCGTTAATCGCCTGTTAATTACGTAATTAGGTGCCGTAAATCACGGGTTGTCACATTCTCCCCCTGTTACAGAAATTTCGTCCTCGAAATTTAGACTATGTTATCTCCTCGGAATTGTGTTATTCGCAGGTAAGTCCGAATAATAACAAAGTGAATAAACGCGTAATCGAAACAAGACTTATTCGAGTCATGTGAATTCAAGGACAATCCTTCACAATAGGAATCCCAACGGTTTAAAAGAAATGTGTCTCAGTAACTGATATCAAAGGAAACGAGACGTATAGGTACAGTCACTAATGTGACTAAGTTAACAGGGATTCAACAATGAACAGGAACTTCGACCAATCGAATTCCATATGAACGTTTACAACGTGTAAATGAGCTCCAGAAGCAATAACATCCACTGGGTGAACTTAGAATCAACAATCTCAAATGTAATAGTTTGCATGAAACGCTCGATCGTGATCAGCGCAAGCTGCAAGTCATACCGACGCCACAAGGTGTCGTAATGAAACAATTCAATAATAGAGGTGATCGAACAAGTATCACCTGTGTTTTGCATAAAACGCTCAATCATAATTAGCCCAAGCTACAAGTTTGTACCGACACCACAAGGTGTCGTAATGAAACAATTCAATAATAGAGGTGATCGAACAAGTATCACCTGTGTTTTGCATAAAACGCTCAATCATAATTAGCCCAAGCTACAAGTTTGTACCGACACCACAAGGTGTCGTAGTGATTTAAATAATCCAATATTAGCGGTGATCAAACAATTTCACCGTGTTTGAAGTCAAATGAAAGCGTAATAAGGTGAATCCGAAAGTTTGTTTCAAATGACATCATAGAATTTTTCAATTGAGATTTGAACATCAAAGAAATAATGTTTTCGATCGAAGGTGAAGAAGCAATCGCAAAATTTTCGATCGATAATGAAGGAACCGTTAGTAGGTACACCGGAATGTAAAAATGAATTTGTGTACCATTGTCTTAACACACTATTGTATTAAGACTGTTTTAATTATGATAAATCAAAGCGGATTTATAGCAATCAATAAGTAATATTTAAATCCGTGCATGAGATGCCGAAATGAGTTTAGCGCAAGCTTTAGTTAAGTGAAAACACGACCACAAGGTGTCGAGATCAACAAACAATCTAATGGAGTCGAATGCCAAACAAGTTTACTTCGACTCGGAACAAATGAAACACTTGTTAATACGAATTTAAATATGATGTTCTCAATACATCATATGATGTTTTGAATCGAACATGTGTAATGGACAAGTTCAAACAATTGAACTTGGTTTTTGCGCAATCCGACAATAAACATATGTATCAACAAGAAAACTTTCGGCATGGTCACAATGAAAAACCATGTATGTAACTTGTAAAGAAATGATCGTGATACAATGACCATTGAGAGGAGTAGAGATGCGAAAATCTACTCAGTGAGCGTGAAATTCGAAATTTCAATAATAGAAATTTGAAGACTTTACCTGGGGTTTCGTGTGACGACCAATTGTTAGGTGACATTACCGTCGTTAACCGAAATAGGGGGGATGTGGAGACATACGTCTTTTCCTTGGAGTGATTCGTGTCATTGCAGGATCGCGTGACAAGTTGTGGTTTCCTGGCCGTTAGTTCTCCTGCTGACAGGAATCTAGCGTCGTCGTTGAGTTGCGCCATCGCGTCTTTTCAAAGGCCTCGCCTTGATAGTCGTATGTGACGTACTTCAACCTCTGTTGATGTAAGCTTAAGTTCCACGTATACCTGTGCACTAGCGTCGTGTGCCATGTAGAAAGTGATGTACCCCGACATCCGTGGACGTAAAAATTGAGTTCCATGTATTCCCGTGCGCTATCGTTTTGTTATGCGTAGGCTGCCTGCTCGGGGAGTTAAAATATCATAGACAATGTGGATAATAGTGTGTACCCGAGTTGATATTCGTGATTCCTACGTGATGTCCATGCACAAATAATCGATCATATACGCATGTTAGTCATCAATAAGCAATCAAGTAATTCCCCTAGTCCCACTAGTCTACCCTCCCAGCCTCTCAGACTGAATCCCCTAGTCCCACTAGACTATCCTTCCAGCCTCTCAGACTGAATCTCCTAGTCCCACTAGACTATCCTTCCAGCCTCTCAGACTGAATCTCCTAGTCCCACTAGACTATCCTTTCAGCCTCTCAGACTGAATCTCCTAGTCCCACTAGACTATCCTTCCAGCCTCTCAGACTGAATCTCCTAGTCCCACTAGACTATCCTTTCAGCCTCTCAGACTGAATCTCCTAGTCCCACTAGACTGCCCTTCCAGTCCTCCCAGACTGAATCTTCTAGTCCCACTAGGCTACCCTTCCAGCCTCCCAGACTGAATCTCCTAGTCCCACTAGACTATCCTTCCAGCCTCCCAGACTGAATCTCCTAGTCCCACTAGACTATCCTCCCAGCCTCTCAGACTGAATTCCCTTTTCCGAAGGTTTTAAATGCATGTTTCCTAAACTCTCAGAGTGTTGTGTACTGTATGTAATTGTTTTATGCACTGTGTGTGCAAAACACCACAATAGCGTGTGTTTGGAGACAAAATTTTGACTGCTTGTTTTTCGGCAACGGTTGGAGACCATATTCGAGTACTAGGCGTTCTGTATGTATTCAACGTCTCAATGATCTAAGTCCCCAGGGGGGAAAGGTGAGGTTAGAGCCTAGGTATCACAACAGAAACCTAATTCGCTGTAACCTATAGCTCTGATACCAATCTGTCACACCCCGAAATTATCAGAGCATTGGCGTGACTGGACTGGTATCTTCATTGCACAGCGGAAGCAAATAAGCTATGACTTTCTAGAAATTGAACGCCCACTAAGTACTCGACTCTTCATGGTCACCCTATTCCAACCGCGCCTTGTCTTAGAATGCAACCTGAGAAAGAACATGCGAAAAAGTCAACATAAAGTTGAGCGAGTTCATAGTTTGTTTGTAAAAGATCTGAAATAAATCTTTTGAGTTGTGAAAGGTTTGAAATAAATCTTTGGTAACCGGTTTTTGAAATAGTATTGAGAAAATGAATTTAAAAATCATTTTCTTGCCAAGTTATATGGAAACGTTGTGTTTGTAACACGTTATGTTCATAAAACCATGTATTTGTAAAGCCTTGTCTTTGTAATGTTCGCATAACCGTCAATGCCCACCCTGACTTTGACTCCATACCCCCATAATTCTTTGTATTTGTATAAAACATGGTAGTTAATTTGTATGAACAAGAAGCTTCCGTAAGTATAAAATCCCTGGTATGTAGCAGTGTAAGAGGACTTGTGATCACCAATGGTTTGCAAGGCCACTGACATATGTGAAGTGCAAATAGGGAGACTCAAACCTAGCAGATTTCGCCACGGCAAAGTATGTGGACAAAGTCACCCCACGGTCCGTTTCTAGTTTGGCCGGGGGCTGGGCTCGCTACACCCAGATAGATCTACCGCTCCTGTCCCTCGGTCCCTCCATGAGGACTAATGGCCCCATGTTGTTCCTATCCACTCACATGATCGTATAACACCTCCTTACGTTAAACATACCGTTGTAAAAAATTTTCGTAATTACTGTAACATATATTCCACCTCAGCCACCCTGGCTGAGCCTCCCCAGCCACCCTGACTGAGCTTTCCCAGCCACCCTGACTGAACTTTCCCAGCCACCCTGACTGAACCTTCCCAGCCACCCTGACTGACTCCTTAGTTATGAAAAATCATTCATATTTCGAAAATAAGCATTTGTTTTGTAAAAACCGGTATGTTTAGTATAAACCTTTCGTAAATCGTTTGAGTTCCTCGAAATCCATTCGTGATATGATTTAGGAATACGAGTTTTGCTTTTGTTCAAAACTTTGTATGTTTCTGAAAATTGTGCATGTCTTTCCACCCCGAAAACATTTACAAAAAGAATGTAAAACAGTAGTAAAAAGTGGGGGTTATGAACTCGCCTGAATATTCCTGTGCAAAGCTAGCTATATACGACTTTGCGATGTCGTTTCCAAGGCTTGACTTGCTAGCGTGCATTCTACAATATTCCTAACATGGGATATCTAATAAGTTTCTAAGCAAAAACGGTAACTACGTGTTACCGAGCTCTACCGAATCGTTGATCGAACGATTTGACGGTAATTTGTCAACTTAAAAGAAGCGAAGGAGTTATATTGGTTAGCTCGTTTTTGAGATGTCGTATGCAAATAAATATATAATGATTTGTATTATATACATCACATCTTGTGCATATTTGCCAAAAATATACGTATATGCCGTTTAGGCGTTTTCCATAAATGTAAAAAGTCATATTTGTTTTGCGAAAGTATCATCGCGTTGTTTGAAGTTTGAAATAAATATACAAAATATATTTATTTTATAAAAGGATTCGTGTCGTATATAACTTCAAATAAATATATAAACTATATTTATTTAGCAAAACAATTGGCGTGTCGTTTGATATTTGGAATAAATATAAACTATATTTATTTTGATGAAACGACTACGTGTTACGCGATGCTTGAAATAAGTATATATACTATATTTGTTTATAAAAGATTCAAGTTTGAAATAAATATAATAATAACTATATTTATTTTTGTTGTCAAAATAATCTTCGTATCGTTGTTCTCGTAGGTTGTGAGTTGTTGATAAAGAAACTTTATATTTGTATCTCGTTTTATAAAAGTCGCTTTATAACAATAATCGTCGTTTTACAAACAAGACGCGTTTTGTTTTATAATAAAAAAACTCGTTTTGTTTTATGGGTTTTCTCGAAAAACGGACAGAGTTTCCTCTGTTTTCGGACGCCCCCGACAACACAAGTTGTCGTTATTTCCCAACATTCAACAAGATCAACAATATTTATGTATGTAATCAATTTAATAAACAAGCTAAATAATAATTCGAGTATTTTTAACTAATGATTTCGTCGATTTTATTCGGTTCAAGCTCGTTTTCGCGTATATATAAAACTATAAAAATAACAAAGCAATCGTGTCGTTAATCTTTACCAAGTCATTACGCCGAAAAGTCGAGCCGCTTAACTGAACTGACCGAGTCAACTCAGTTGACTCGGTTTGACTGTGTTGACCGAGTTGACTCGGGTTTGACCGAGTCAACTGAACCTGCTGACTAACGTTGACCTGAAACGAAACATAATCTGAATCGCAAATCTGAACTAAACCGAGTTCATCTCTTGAACTGAAACGAGACTTGAATTGATACCCACTCCAACGCTTGATGTTGAACCCGAAATTCTGACCCGAGACTCCCGAGCATGAACCAAACGCTCGAACTTGTGTCTGATCTGGACTCGAACTTGACCGAGAACCCGAACCGAAGGTTGACCAGCCGTTGACTTCTGAAAAACCGACGAATTACCCGGAAGGTAAAGAAAAAAAAAATAATAATACAAAACATAAATCGGCTCACCGGAGCTTCTGTCGGGTGGAAACGGCTGCCGCGAAACCCACCGGATATCCTGCTGACCACCGGATAAACGAACCGACCGGCGGTCCGAGCCTTTGACCGCCGGTTCTCCCTCTCTCTCTCTCTCTGGTTATCTCCGGTAAACCCATCGTCCCGCCGCCTCCTCCATTGCCGCCGCCGTGAGCGGCGGCGCCGCTCCCTTCTCCGCCTTCTTTCTCTTTCTCTCTCTCGATTCTCTCCTCTCTCTCTTCTTGTTTCAGTGCTCAACACTTACCACCACCCGATGGTGGTGGTCGTTACTTGATCTGTCGAGGGGGGGGGGGTATATAACAGAAAGGGGGTGTGGGTGTTATAGAGGATAGAAATAGAACCCGGTAGATGGCGTCACTCCGGTTGCCAGAGCCGAAGCCGGAGAAGAGAGATGAGAGTAGAGCAGGTTCTTGTTTGCTTGAGTATTTGAGGACATGAGGTCCCTGTGTTTATTTGCTCAGTGAGTGTGACCGAGAGAGGATGAGAGTGAAAATGAGAGGCTGTTTAGAATTTGTATGTGTGTAAATTAATATGCAGGCCAGAATAATGAGAGGGGTAGGTTTCTTATATAGAGGGAGGTTAAGATCTATTGGTGATCTTGTGTGTCCCAATCTTTTGAGACAAAAATCTTTTGTTAAGATTTGTAAAGATATTGTAAATCTTGTATGGATCTTACAAATCTTGTACAGATTTTAATATATTAATATATTATGTGCAGTTTCAGGCTTGTGGGTTTTGGGCTTGGGCCCAGGGCCCACAAGCCCATCTCATGTGTAAGTGGCCCGTAATTCCTACGAGACCCGATAACGCAACGCAAGCTCCATAGGCATAAAATATTCATGTAACATCTATATTTGTCGGCGTTGTCAGTATTTCGTGCGGTATCAGTCCGTTGTCGCATCATATTTAGCCGATTTCCCATAAATCACCACACGCGCTGTATAGCTGAACAAACGTTCCTGGGCGCTCCAAGGGCCTGGTTAAGGTGATTAGCGTCGTAAACATTATTTATTATCGCGTTAATCGCCTGTTAATTACGTAATTAGGTGCCGTAAATCACGGGTTGTCACAAATTGAACTGGCCAAATGCAAAGAGGCAAACATGGCGTTAACTCAAAACGAAAAGGAGTTTAAAATTGTGATTGAAACTCTAAAGAAAAGTGTTTCCGAATTGAACAAAGTTGTGTATCATAAACAAGTTAGTATTAACGACTATATCAACCTTGTTGAGGAAACCAAAAAGCAATTAGCCATTGCCCAATGCGAGCATGATGCGATCAAACAAAAATTGGATAGTTATTCTAACTCCCAATTTGTGCTTGATCACATCATCGAGGTCCAACAACCGAAAGGAAATCAGAAGGGGATAGGATATAAGAAATGTCCGCCCCCTTTGATGAACAACTATACCAAGATGCCCGATGAAGAGGAAATGCCTCGGTATGAACCCAGTGTACCTCTTGATGTTGAGGAATTTGCCACTGGGCTAGGGTTCAAACCGGACAATTCATCGGAGGGCTCATCTGATAACAAAGAAAAGTCATCATGTGCTTCAAATCAAAGTCCTCCAACTATTGAGGAATGTGATTCTTCAGATGATGAATCAGATGTGAATGACCAGGATGAATCACTTGATGAGGCGAAAGGAGTAGAAATTCCAATTGAGAATCATATTCTTTGTGATCCTCCTACTCCTGTCGTGCAACCTGTTGCCAAGAAAGTGATAAATCCTGTCAAAGATGTCAAGAATGACAAAGAAAGTGTGTTTGCTGTTAAAAGCAATAATTTGTTGTACACTTTGGTCGGAGATGTTAAAATTTATTCAAACAATGATTTTCCAATTAAAAATGTCAATCCATCCTTGATTGATAAAGTTTTTGAAGATAACACAAGCAAGTTTTTGGGAAAGACGATCCCTGGAGTTACTGTAACTCAATGTGATCCAATTCCAAAGGCTGAAATCAGAAAACAATTTGGAAATCAGAAATCACCGACAAAGCAACAACCAATTGCTTTTAAGGGTAAACAACAACAACGAGCTCCAAAGCCAAAGGCTAAGGTTGAATCAAAAGGAGCTCATTACAAGAAGAAAGCAAAAGATGTTAAATTTGTAGCATCAAGGGGTACGGATAAAATTGAGACTTTTGAAAACAAATCAAACACCGATTTTGTACAAAAAGTCAAGATTTTGAAGCGTAACAGCGATAACAATTACACCCAACACACAAACGGGTGTGATGAACGAGCAAGTACCTCAGGTTCTACAGGTTCAACATCTGCCAGTCGAACAAATTCTCCTAAGTTTGGTGAAAGGAGAACTTGTTTCAAATGTGGGAAGTCTGGGCACATCATTAAAGATTGCACAAACTTGCCCAAACCAAATTTTGTTGAAAGAACCCCCTCTGAACAAGGTCACTCACAACGTCGTCCTGTTTCTGCAAAACATGATAAACGCACTATTAAAGAACAAGAAACGAAACAACGACGTAAAAATGTAAAGGTGATCGAAAAGGCCTTAAAACCGGAAACTGTTAAACGGAAACCGAGTTTGTCACAACCATTAAAACCAGAAATTGTACATAATACACAATCTGGTAAACAAAAACAAAAATCTGGTAAACAAAAACAAACTTGGAAACCTAAATCAGGTGAAAGTTCAGGAGGAGGTGTTGTGCTTGAAAATTATCAAGAGGTTGAAATTGCATTTCTTGATTCTCAGGGGCAACCCAAGTCTATGAAGGCTTGGGTCCCCCTCTCCAACTAATCTCTGAGTGAGTGTGCAGGATGTTCCAGGAGGAACTATTGATAGTTTTAAGATTGTTGATAGTGGAGTGTCCATGCACAAGTTTGGCGACATAAGGATCCGAAATATTGATATATCTAGGAGAATGTTGTTGCCATTGATGGAGAGAGAGGAAAGAAATAGAAAAGAAGAAGGAGATGTTGGTGAAAGAATGTGGTTGTATGAAGTTGCAGAATTCGACCAAATGAAGAACGTGCCGAAAATTTGGTCATTCTGGTTTTTGATCGGGTCCTCAGGAACGAATGAAGTGAAATGTGTGCCGATGCCTTTGCATGGATTGAACATCCGCACACCATTTCTGAAAGAGAAAGTCAAAGACCTTCGCTGGTACAACGTGGAAGACCAGCCGGACCCGGAGGTTTATGATCTTGTTGCTGTGAAGAGATTTCTCAGTAATTACAAAATCGACTTTGAAATCCACACCGGGTGGATATCCAGTTTGGGAGAGCACTCAAATTCCTTGCAATGCATGAAATAGTTGCAGGATACGGTCTTTAAAATTGCTAATCTCTCCTATACTTGTTGATTTTTAAGCTGCCTTATGAATTATTATCATCTCATACAACACTCTTTGGCCTGACACGTTGATCTCAAATATCACCTCACACGTGATTGTTTCTTTGTGAAACTCGTCAATGTTGTCATGGTCCGCACCGCTTACCGACATGCCAACTGATTTCTCCAAAATTCAATTAAATCTTTCCTGATTAAACTTAATTTTGGTAAATGGCATTAAGGTCAAGCAAGAGTAAACCAACATCGGAAAATCATTTTTGTAAATATCTTTGTGTGTTTTTTAAATTTATCTTAGTTTATTGAATTTTAGGGGGAGTAAATCCAAAAATCTGAAAATCCAAAAACATCGAAAAATTTCAAAAACACAAAAACAATAGAAAAACAAAAATGAGTTTCCTGGCGAGCAAAAGAGAAAATGATAGTACATCAGTGGTCTATCAAAAACCTCTTTAAACCTTAAGTGTAAAACGATAAGCAGCTCTATATAAGATGTATCGGTAGGCTCACAATCATTTTAAAGTGTGCAGGGTGATATAAATCTTAATCGACTGAAGACCAGGTGGGAACCATTCATTGGCATATGGTCTTAGTACCGAAATTTCGTTTGATAGATTGCCGAGGTTCTGAGATATTCGGTCTTTATGCTGCTTATCATCTGGGTATCATGGTTGTATCTTTTACCGAAAAATAACGGGGACGCAAGTCTAGATCTTCCATGATACTATACATACGTGTACATATTACATACTGCATTCGACCTCAATAAATGATAAACAATCACATGTCCAAATCAAATAAGTGATAAAGTATCACATTTTTCCGGGTGTCAAGTTCGTCTCTCTGCTGTACGGAAGTACTGACCTGTTCACGGACTTGCACCTGTGCCCTCATGCATACGAAAATCAAGTTCCTCATCAATAAGTGATTATATCACATAGGACTTGTTTTCAAATCAAAATAAGTGAGTATCTCACAGCTTATACGGTCAAACAGATGATAATCGGTATACTCACCGGTAAGATGAACCCTCGTGCATACCTTGATACGGGAATGTGTCGTGATGTGGATGAACACCGGTCGGTAAGTATAAATCATACCTTAACGTATCCCCTCGCCATGATTACATCTGATAAGTTGAGCTTAAGTGGACAACAATACCGATAATTGTTATAGGATGCTTATCTTAATGTTAACTAACTGAACAACAAGAGTGTTTTGGCATGACCGTACACTGATATGATTCTCTTACCCTCGAAACTCGCAAAAAGAATGTTTGTATATATTTATTTACTGCTTAACTTTTATTGTTTTTCTTTTAAACAGTTTCGTCGTTTGGTGCATATCAGCACGACATTAGCGGTGATGTCGTTTGATAACACTCAAAGGATTTTAAATTGTTGTCTTTTAATTTCAAAAATACCAAAAAGATTTTAGGCGTGTTTTAATATAAACTTTATAAAAGCCAAAAAGATTTTCTTTCTACTTTATTTTCGATCGTACGATGTTGGAACTCTAGTCTTCGTTACCTGAAACCTGACTGAAAACCGAACTGACTAAATCTTCATAAACGGTCGAAATTTGCATGTTTTGAAAGTTAAAGGCTAAAATTGACAAATTTATTAAACTTTCAAACTGTCGGACGGTGTTTGATTATGACATGGTCATTCGTGTGTCAGGTGGTTATGTTAACTATTCCAAGCAGTTGTTCTCATTATGCGTTTAGATTTCTTGCATGTGCAGATTCTAAAGGCTAGGAGAACATGGTCGATGACAAGTGATGTATTGCAAAATACATCGGTATTCGAGTCGGTTTTAGTCGTTAGTTAGTTAGTTTTAGTGTCGATTTAGTTTAGAACGTACATACTATTGATTTATTTATGTTTCCAGGTTTTTCCAGCAAAAAGGAGTGAAACCGAGCAGGAATATTGAATGGCGAAAGGCTGGCACGGAAACCGAGGAAGTCGGGAGCTGAAACGAAGAAAATTGGCAATTCTGGAGCTTCCAGGCGACCCGCGTTGACTAAACGAGCATTTCCAAGCGGGCCGCCTTGACTTAATGAAGAATCAGGGTTATTACACTCTCTCGCGCCCCGCGTAAACTTGAACAGAAATGTGAGGCGGGCCGCGAGTGTCGTGTAAAACAATTCAGGAGTTTTAAAGCTTAGGCGACCCGCATGAGATCAAGTTAATATTCCACGCGGGCCGCCTAAAGCTGTTCTGTCGGCAGACTTGCGAGGATTGCATGGCAAGTTAGGGTTTTCGGTTATAAAAACATATGTTCGCATCAGCAGCCGGGTATTGACGAACTAGGGCATCTTTGGGGCTGTTTTAGCTGCTGATTGAAGGCTGTGAACGTGTCGGAGGCATACCGGAAGCTAGGAATCATCGGGAAAGCATTCTTGAGCATTCGGGAGTGAAGATTCGGGTTTTATACACCTATTTCTTGCATTCTTTGTTTGTTTAGACTTTGTTAACGATGAATTCAGTTGATACCTTGCTTTTGACTTTGTTTTTTATTATGTTTTCCGGCTAAAACTCATAAGCTACCTAGGCGATGATTATGGCATAACGAAGATTGGATTTTTATATGATTATTGATGTGGTTGTGATTTTTCTTGCATTGTAAACACTATGTTAGTTTGTCTTGGTGCGTTTGTATGCTTGTGATTTCTTAGTTAATCGTTTATTTGTTCCATTCAATTCTTGGTGACGGTCTTTATCACGTAATAGAGTTGAATTAGGGTTTTTGACTTAGGTGAGTGTCTATATCACATAATAGGTCATTAATTCTCTAGGGTGAAAAGTGCACTAGTAACCTTAGGAACAATATTCGGTAATTAATTAAAATCAAGTGTGCTGCTAGACTCGTCGCGGAAAGGCTCGAGGATATTGGTAGGTCTAGGAGTAGTTAAAAGGAATTAATTGCCCATTGTCTATCAAGCCAAGATTTAACCCATAGTTGCTTTAGACGTTCGCGCGGCAAAGTAGAGCGTCTTACATAAGCACTTTCAAGAAACTAGAGGACGGACAAGAAATCTAGAAAACCGGTAGTTTAACAACCTCTAGGGAATCTTAGTGTGCTCTTGAGAGGGATTAGGGGTCCTTAGATCTCCCTAGGGGTGAGAATTTCAAGATCCCGGTTTCACACCACATCACTATCATTTAGGAATCCAATCCGAGTTTAGCCTGCGTCTAGCCTAGGTAGTCTTCATTCTCACTGATCAGACCTTTTGCTTGTGTTCGTGTCTTGCTTGCTAGTAGTATTTTATTATTTTATTTAGGATTTTTAGAAACCCCCCCAAATTAATAAACAATTTAGTATGTCGTGTCAGTCCGAGTCTAGATAGAGTCTTAGCGTAGTCAGTAGAGTCCTGTGGGTTCGATACTCGGACTTACTTTAGCTTTACTACATCGATCGGTTCACTTGCCGGTTGTGTGTTTTAGGGTTTAGGTCGAGTCTTAGTTTTATAAATTTAAAGCTTAGAGAGTCTAGAATTAGGGTAATTTAGTTAGTTTTAATTAACCCATTTTCAGCACATCAAGTTTTTGGCGCCGTTGCCGGGGACTCTTGGCGATTGCGCTGATTACTTTGTTTGGACTTACTTGACATATTACGTGCTATTTTGTTTCTTTGTTTGAGTCGTAGGTGTCTAAGTATTTTAGTGTCTTTTTATAGTTAGTCGAGTCGTTTAGTAGAGTCTTCTTACTTGTTTGTTTTCGGTTTTTGCAGTGGATGCCCCATACGCGCTCGCAGGGACCGCCGCCGTTGCCGCTTGCACTCAGGTCTTCCTTCTCGTCATCTACGTCTGAGGTACGTGCTTCTAGCTCTACTTCATTTTCTCAGTCCACCCCATTTTTCGATCTTACACCAAAATCTTCACCCCACAATTCCCCACCACCCACCCGCCCACCTAGTCCACCACCCGTAGCTCACATGGCCCGTAGGACAGTTTACGACCAGGCTACCACCGGCTTCGCCGGTGGTAATTCCCCCATCACCCTTCCTGAGATCCCGAACGATCGGTCTTGGCAGATACCTTCCTACATTATGACCGCCATCACCAATTCCTGCCAGTTCCATGGTCGTGACGACGAGGATGCCCCCGCTCATATCAATCGCATCACTCGTCTCTGCAGCACCTTCTCCATTGAGGGTGTCAATCTTGATGCTAGGTATCTTCAGGTTTTTCCGTTCTCACTTGCTGGACGCGCAGCCGTCTGGTTCGATTCCCAGCCTGCTGGCACTTTCCGTACTTGGGCAGGCCTTCGCGATGCATTCTTAGCCAAGTATTTCCCGCCAGCCAAGGCATCTCGCCTTCGTGACCAGATCCAGTCATTTCGTATGGAGCCAGATGAGCCGTATCATCTGGCTTGGGAGCGTTTTCAGACCCTGATCACCCGTTGTTCTCAGCATGGTCTATCTGATTGGGCGTTAGTGGAGAAGTTCTACAATGGACTTACTCCAGAGATTAGGGCTCGTTTCGACACCTCAGCAGGAGGTCAGCTTATGGGGAAGAAGACAGTTGCAGAGTGCAACGATTTGTTTGAGAGTTTTGCCCACTCCGATATGGACTACAGCGCTACCAGCAGGACTTCCATTCCTGTGCGCACCACCTCGGCCGGTCGAGGGGTGAACCAAGTTAGCTTGGATTCATCGGTAGCTACTGCAGTCGAGAGAGCGAAAGAGGAGATTAGGCAGGAGATGAGGCAGGAGTTGAGTGAGATAAAGAAGAAAGTCGATAGGTGTGAAGTTTGTCGAGGAGGTCACGACACCATAGATTGCCCCACGCTCACTCTTGAGCAAGTAGAGTATATAGCTGGTCAGCCTAGGGGTCCCACGAATCCGTTCAATAATTCTAGTTCCAACTGGCGAGGTAGTGGTAATTCGAGTGGGTATCGTTCGTCTGGAAACCCTCCTGGGTTTTCTGGTCAGTATCAGAGTAGAGGGCCCGGTATCTACACGCAGTCTAGTTCAGGGCAGTTTAGTGGGTCGGGGTCTAGTGGTCAGTTTTCGAATAGGGGATCGCCTCAGGAGAGTCAGGGTGGTGCGAAAGCCCCTGAGGTTAGCACGAGTAGGTTAGAGGAGATGTTTGCTCAGATGATGACGCGTAGCGATGCATTCATGAAAAATCAGGAGCAAATCAATAAGAATAATGACCTTCAGTTCAAAAATCAGCAGGCCGCCCTCCTCGACCTTCAGAGGACAGTAGGCGGAATTGCTCAGCAGTTACAGGAGCACCCACGGGGTCAGTTTTCGGGAAACACTATCCCGAATCCAGCGAATCAGTCAGCGAAGGCGATTACGACCCGTAGTGGGAGGAGTGTAGGAGAGGTAGCTAGAGAGAGAGAGGTCGAAGAGGTAGAGGAAGAGGTTGATGAGGAGATTGAGATGGAGGCTCCAGGCAAGGTGCACACGAGGCTAGCCCCAGCAAGTACAGCACACGCCGAGGAGTCGCCAGTAGAGCAGAGAGTGGAGAGACAGCCGACGAGAGGTCGGCCGGCACCCGTGATTGATCATTCCCGCCTTCCATTTCCCGCCCGTGCCAGGCAGCAGAAATATGCTCAGGAATACGGGAAATTCCTTGAGATGTTTACTCAGTTGAAGATAAATCTTCCGTTCATCGAGGCGCTTCAGTCTATGCCTAAATACGCGAAATTTCTTAAGGATCTTTTGAAGCGTAAGGAGAGAATCGGTGAGCTTTCGAATATTCCACTGACAGGGGGTTGTTCCGCGGTAGTCTTGAATAAGCTACCAGAGAAGTTGACCGACCCTGGCACATTCACGATTCCATGTTTCTTCGGGGGAGCCGCTACCCCTTCTCACGCCTTAGCCGATTTAGGAGCCAGCATCAATCTGATGCCATTCTCGTTGTATGAGCGTCTTGGTCTAGGAGAGCTTACCCCCACGCGCATGTCTTTGTCCTTGGCTGACCGATCAGTCAAGTATCCTCGGGGGGTAGTAGAGAATTTGTTGGTGAAGGTCGATAGGTTTGTGTTCCCAGTAGACTTCGTTGTGCTTGATATGGAGGCCGATGAGAGAGTTCCTATTATTCTTGGCCGTCCATTCCTTCGAACCGCAAAGGCGATCATTGACGTCTTTGACGGTAAGATTTCTCTTCGTGCGGGTGACGAGGTTGTCACATTTGAGATCGATAGAGCGATGCAGCATCCTAGTTGTGGAGATGATGTTAGTGGGCCGTGTCATTCCGTCTATTTTCTTAATTCATTCATGTCTTGTGTCGACACGTGCCTCGAGTACATTAGTGGAGCTGATCTGGTAGGTGAGGGAGTGGTTGACGAGCATTCTAAGGATGAGGTAGACGCGGTAGAGGAGGAGTGTTTAGATGAGAGCGATGGGGTTAGTGCTGAGCCATTAGGGCTAGATGCGATTAGTGATGAGAGTACTCCGGTAGAGATTCCACCGCCCTTAGAACTTAAGGTTCTTCCATCCCATCTCGAGTACGCGTTCTTAGGAGAGAAGCCGGATATGCCTGTCATCATTTCGTCAAAGTTGACAGAGGAGGAGAAGTCGAGGCTGATTGGGGTGCTTAGAGAGCACAGTGATGCGATTGCATGGAGGCTATCCGACATCAAGGGCATCAGCCCTACCTTTTGCACGCATCGCATTTTGATGGAGGACGTCTTCAAGCCTGTAGTACAGCCACAGCGTCGGTTGAATCCGAACATGCAGGAGGTAGTGAAGAAGGAGGTGATGAAGTTGTTAGCGTCTGGGTTGATCTACCCCATTTCTGACTCAGCTTGGGTGAGTCCTACGCAGGTTGTCCCGAAGAAAGGGGGGATGACGGTTGTTCTGAATTCGAAGAATGAGCTTATTCCGTCTCGCACTGTTACGGGTTGGCGTGTATGCATTGACTATAGAAAGTTAAATGACGCCACTCGTAAAGATCATTTTCCGCTCCCATTCATTGATCAGATGCTTGAGCGTCTCGCGGGTCAGCAGTTCTATTGCTTTCTCGACGGGTTTTCGGGTTATTTCCAGATTCCTATTGCACCAGAGGATCAGGAGAAAACCACTTTTACATGTCCATATGGCACCTATGCGTACCGACGCATGCCGTTTGGATTATGTAACGCTCCTGCTACATTTCAGCGTTGTATGATCGCGATCTTTCAGGATATGGTCGAGAGTTCGATGGAGGTGTTTATGGATGATTTCTCAGTGTACGGTAATTCTTTCGATCAGTGTCTAGTGAATCTTGAGAGGATGTTGAAGAGATGTGTAGAGACGAAGTTGATGCTGAACTGGGAGAAGTGTCACTTCATGGTGACCGAGGGGATTGTGCTAGGGCACAAGATTTCGCGAGCAGGTATTGAGGTTGATAGAGCGAAGATAGATACGATTAGCCAGCTTCCTCCGCCGACTAGTGTCAAGTCGGTTCGTAGTTTTCTCGGTCATGCGGGATTTTATAGGCGCTTCATTAGGGATTTTTCCAAAATCACCCGCCCCATGACACGACTGTTGGAGAAGGACGTTCCTTTCGTCTTTGACGAGGAGTGCCTTCGAGCGTTTGAGTTTCTGAAGGAGAGGTTAGTGAGTGCACCGATCCTCGTATCGCCTGATTGGAGCTTACCATTCGAGCTGATGTGCGATGCGAGTGACTACGCAGTTGGTGCGGTGTTAGGGCAGAGACGGGAGAAGCATTTTCACCCGATTTACTACGCGAGTAAAACGTTGAATGATGCCCAGGAAAATTACACCACTACGGAGAAGGAGTTGTTGGCGGTGGTGTTCGCATTCGATAAATTCCGATCATATCTCGTTCTTTCGAAAACCGTCGTGTTCACTGATCATTCTGCTCTTCGCCATTTGTTTCAGAAGAAGGACGCGAAGCCGCGTCTCATACGATGGATTCTGCTTCTTTCCGAGTTCGACATTGAAATTAGGGATAAGAAGGGGGCAGAAAATGTGGCGGCAGACCACTTGTCTCGATTAGAGGATCCGAAGCGTGAGGAGATTCGTGAGGAGGCGATAGGAGATAGATTCCCTCACGAGTCCATTGATGCTGTCACGGCAGGAGCCGTAGACCTCCCGTGGTTTAGCGACATCGCCAATTATTTGGCCGACGGGTTTGTGATGGAGAGTTGGAGCTTGCAGGAGAAGCGCAAGCTGACGAGGGACGCTAGGAAGTACATTTGGGACGATCCCTATCTTTTCAGGATAGGCGGTGATAGAGTCTTGAGGAGATGTGTGAGTAGAGAAGAGGGCGAGAGTATCCTGAGGCATGTGCACGAGGGATTGACTGGCGGACACCATGGCGCGCATGCGACCGCGCAAAAGGTGTTTGATTGTGGTTTTTATTGGCCGACAGTAGTAGATGATGCGGCCGAGTTTGTGAGGAAGTGTGACCGGTGTCAGCGAACCGGTAACATCTCATCCAAGGATGAGATGCCCCAGAACCCCATTCAGGTATTAGAAGTCTTCGACGTTTGGGGCATCGATTTCATGGGACCATTTCCATCTTCGAGTGGAAATCGGTACATCCTCGTTGCTATTGATTACGTTTCGAAGTGGGTGGAAGCTCAAGCTTCACCCACTAATGACGCACGAGTGGTGGTGAGGTTCTTGAAGAAGTTGTTTACGCGATTTGGTACGCCTAGAGCCATTATTAGTGATCGCGGCACGCATTTTTGCAATGCGGTTATGGAGAAGGCGTTGGAGAGATACGGGGTTACGCACCGCTTGTCTACCGCGTATCACCCACAAACGAGCGGTCAAGTGGAGAATGCAAATCGAGGAGTGAAGCGAATTTTAGAGAAGACGGTAGGGAAGAGTAGGCAAGATTGGTCCGACAAGTTGGACGATGCGTTGTGGGCTTTCCGAACCGCCTACAAGACGCCATTAGGGACGACACCGTTTATGGTCGTCTACGGGAAAGCGTGCCACTTACCGGTCGAGTTAGAGCATCGGGCTCTTTGGGCGCTCAAAACGGTGAATTTAGATTTGACCGAGGCCGCTAAGAGACGGTTTTTCCAACTCCATGAGTTAGAGGCGCTTCGTGACGCCGCGTATGATCGTTCTTGGAGTATCAAGGAGAAGTCGAAAGCGTTGCATGATAGGAAGTTGCGGAAGTTGAAAGAGTTTAAAGTGGGCGATCGGGTGCTATTATTCAACTCGAGGTTGAAATTGATCGCCGGGAAGTTGAAGTCGAGGTGGTCCGGGCCGTACGTCGTGAAGGAGGTTTTCCCGTATGGTACCATTGAGTTGTTTGATGAGGAGAGTTCTCATGTGTGGAAGGTAAATGGGCATAGGTTGAAGCATTACATAGGAGGCCCCATCGATACCACCGAAGAGGAAACCGTTCCTCTTTCGGACCCGCCTAGCACCGCCACGTAGGTTCTTGAGTGAAAACTCAAGTGTAGAGTTTGTATATTGCGTCGTTATCCGTGTCGTGTCTTTAGTTTAGTTTTTGTGAGTTTTTGCGTCGTTTGCATTTGTTTTGTGTGTCTTTGCGTCGTGTGTGTGTCGTAAGTGTTTTGCAGGATTCATCGCCTTTATCGGAGCCGACATCGATCAACCAACAGTGATGCAGGTACGTTTAACGCTAAAAACTCGGAAATTAACGCAGGGGGTAAAATGGGAATTAAAGAAAACGATTTGTAGTTCAAACATGCTGTTACTGTTGACAAAAGTGCAGTTCTGCACTGTCCAAGCGGCCCGCGTAGTGTTATTCCCTATTTCACACGGGTCGCCTGGACTTACAAAAGTTTTCAGCAATCAATAACCACTCGCGACCCGCCTACACTAACTCTTACCTTTCACGCGGGTCGCCTGGTGGTTAAAAGATTTAAAAAAAATAATAAAGACGAAGCGACCCGCCTCATATTAGCTTCACACTTCATGCGGGTCGCGTACATCATCTCAGTCGGTTCCCCTTTCAAAACCCCCAAAACGATGCCATTTGAAACCCTAACCCATTTTCACCCTTCCCCTCCGGCGACTCAAACCCCCATCAACCATCCTCTCCACCACAGTGTTCCGCCATCAACCACCGATTACCACCACCCACTTCTACCTCCGGTCACCGCCATCTTGCCCACCTTTTGAAACCATCATTCACCACCCTCATCAACACCATAAACCACCACTTTCCACCACCGATCCACCACTGCCATCACCACTATCCACCCGTCACAACCACCCTTTATCCGCCACAGCCATCACTACCACCGCCGTACAGGACACCATCCACCACCTGTTATCATCAACGGCCACGACCACCATTTCACTAGTAATCAGGTCTGATCAGTCGGCTACCAGGTATGATTTTTGCACTAATCTGTTTTGTGTCGAGTCCATATTTAGGTTAAGGTTTTTGGTGTCGAGTCAGTTTAGTAGGTGTCGGGTCAGTTGGCCCGGAGTTTGGAGTTCAGTCTTGTACATGTTTCTGAGTCGGGTCAGTAAGTTTTTAACTTTGGTCAGTGGGTTGTATTTTTGCGTCGGGTCAGTTTATTGCAGTTGCACTGTAGGACTTTGTTGGGTATCGTGCATCGTTAGACGTTTTTAGGATTGTCAAATAGCCATACCATATGCTGATTTGTTTTTTTTTTTAAATAATGTGAGGGTGCGGACGGGCCCGGGTTGGTTTATTGTGATGATTGCTTGTTTTGAGAGGCGTGCGAACGGGATGTGACTTTGGGTAATCAAGGGGGGTGGTTTTGTCCGCAAATTTTGTGGTCATGTTATTTAGCGCGGACGGTCATTATAGGATAAGTGTGGGGAAGCGTAGGCGCGTTTTTCACATAAAATGCACAATTCTTTCAACAACATCACGCGCCTTGTTTCCATTGCTTCCATACGTTAGTTGTTTCTATTTCTCGGCACTTCGGATTGCTCGGGGGCGAGCAAGGTGCCGGGAGGGGGTATATGTTGTAAATTTTTGTAAAATGAGTCTTAAGTGTCGTAGTGTCTAGTTTCGCGTCGTTTAGGGTTCATGAGTGTGTTTCGAGTCGTAGTTGCGTCTTGTTAAGTCGTGTCGTGCGCGTACTATTGCACCGTTCGATTTTAGGCCGCGTCGCCCGTACTCAATCTCCATTCGGGCGAGGTTGGCCTAGTTTCGAGTTGTTGTGTGATATGCACTTGTGTCGAACGACGGCCGCGAACGAAATGCTATACGGCCGTCGTCCGATTGTACACTATTATAATATTATTTTATTATAAAAAAAAAAAAAAAAAAAAACAAAAAAAATTCAAAAAAATTCAAAAAATTCAAAAAGAACAAAAATAGTTTGTGATTACTAACGGTTCACCTGTTTTGCGTGTTTGTTTGATTCTTTGTGAACAGGATGTCAGGTGAAGGAACGTCGTCGGGCACAAAGCGCAAGAGGCGCACCACTCGTTCACAGACGGCTGCATCGGAGCAGCCGGGTACTCCAGTGCTTCGGGAGATTAGGTATAGGGATGCTGGGACCCCACATGGACAGAGTGATAGGTTGGTTCAGAGTCCGTTGTTGCGGTTTGAGGTAGGATCGTACGAGTTTATGAAATTTGAGGCGCTGAAGAATGTGAGGTTGTTAGAAAGTAAGCGAATTGACTGGGAGTTGCTTAGGAGGTTAGGGCAGGTTGAGAGAGTTCAGGAGTTGCTGGGTGATAAGTTTAGGTGGGCAGTGGAGTGTGAGTGGCCACAGTATTTAGAGCTGACTATGGAGTTTCACTCCACGTTTATTTATAGGCACCCAGGGGGGTTTGATCAGTCAGATTTAGTGTCGTTTGCATTAGGTAAACAGATTTACAATATGAGCCTGATTCAGTTTGCAGAGGCGACAGGGTTGTATTCAGCTGAGGAGGTTGGGTCAGCTGAGTTTAGGAGTTTACTGAGGCAGGTGATGAGGGATCCAGCGGAGGCGTGTGTTGTGAAGGATGATTTAGCACGTTTCTGGCACACCATTGCTATTTCACCGTTTTCTAGCAATTTGGTGGCGTCGGACATTAGGGATCCAGTTTATAGGTTCGTGCATAAGATTCTATGTTCTACGCTGATAGGAAAGCACGAGGGAGATAAGGTGAACCAGCATAGTTTGTTCTGCTTGATGTGCATGGTTGAGAGGCGGCCAGCCAATTTAGCTAGTATTCTGGCGTGGTCTTTGGCGAGGCCGAAGAAGGGGGGTAGTACGGCCAGGTTGTATGGTGGGCCGTATATCACTTTGTTGGCCGCCAATTTAGGAGTGTTTGCTAGGTTTCCAGCTGATAGGATGACTGCGGGCCCCGCTCCATCTCTTGTGGAGTTGAGGAGTCTACAGCTAGCCGGGATTGTCACATTCATTGAGCCGCTAGCGTGGACAGAGGTTTTGCCAGCACCACCGCCTCCGGATCCGACTGCCGAGGAGGCAGCGACCACTACGATCCCGGAGCGGTACCAGGTGCCACTTCAGCGACATCAGCTCCCATCTCGGGAGTATCCACTTAGGCAGCCGCGGTCAGAGCCGCTTACGTTAGAGGGTTTGTATGATCGGGTCGAGCAGGTGAGACATGAGATGCAGCTGGGTTTTCAGGGTCTGTATGATCACTTTCAGTTACAGCTACCACCAGCACTGCAGCCACAGCAGGGGGGTCCCGCTGGTGGAGAGGAGGAGCAGGATAGTGGAGATGCATGAGGATGAGCAGCAGTGATAGCAGCAGTTATATCTTTTGTTTTATTTTTATGCTGTTTTAATCCTCGATAGTCGGTTTGTATAATACGATATATTTGGTTGGTTGGGTTTTTGGGTTGGATGATACTTGTTGGTTGATGCTTTGATCGTATATATTATTTTGGGTTTGGTATGTGTGATTTGTTAGGTTGTTTTGCCGCTTCCGTTCGCGTGTCCGAGTTAGTACAGTTTGCTGAGCGCGTTTTGGATTGGAGGGCATGTGTGGTATCGACTGGCATATTGACAGTCTCACATATGATTCAGCTAAGTCGTTCCACTTGTATACTTGTATATTATTTTATTATATTTTTGTTTTGGGTTTTTAGGAGTCCGGTTTCCATTCTTGCATTAGGGACAATGCAACATTCAAGTGTGGGGATGGGAACTTGTAGTTAGTGAGTCATAATTTAAAAAAAAAAAAAAAAAAAAACAAAAAAATAAAAAAAAAATTGAAAAATCCAAAAAAATTAAAAAAATAGAAAAATGTCTTTTGAAATAAGAAGTTTGCAAAATAAAAACGGAAAATGATAGAAAAGTCGGGTTTTTGATCGGGTTCAAATAATAATAATATGAGATAAAATATTCGTGCTTGTGTCTAGTTTGGGATGCGCGGGTAGGCTTGATTCGGTTTCGGGTTCCTTTGATATTAATTATACCTAATTGTCGGTCTACTAGTGGGTTCTCATCTAGGGAAAGTGGGGAAATTGAAACCGCCAATAATAGTATAAGGGATGCCGTTATAAGCTAAGATCGTTAGAGTTTTTGGTCATTATCTCGTCGAAAAAGAAAAAAAAATAATAAATAAATACGCGAGCTAGAAACTAAATGAAAGTAGCCATTCTATGTAATCTGTGGTTGGGGATAGCGACTCTACAGCCGGAATACCGCTAGGATGTGTGAAATCGACCTTGCAAAATAAATAAAAAGTACCGAGGCCTATGTAATCTGTGGTTGGGGATAGCGACTCTACAGCCGGAATACCTCTAGGATTAGGGAAAGCAACGTCTACGCTCGTAAATGAAAAAAAAAAAAAAAAAAAATGAAAAAAAAATGGAAAAATAGATTTGATTTTAAACTCTCTTGATCTTGGTATAAGGCGGTTAGGAAATAACCCAGTGGTGGTTCCTTTTGTCCTATAAGCTTGAGGGGGGAGTAGGTGGACTTGCAATTCGTAGCGTGAGACCCTAGGTGGATTGACCGAACTTGAACCTAAATTGCATGATAAGGGCTTGAAACTGGGTTGGGTTTAAGAGGATCATTATACTTGCAATCGCGGCTAACACGAGTATCGATTTAATAAAATAATCTAAGCGTTTGTCCCGATCGACTATCTTGACTATGATTCCGTTTGCATTATTCTTTTTCGAGGACGAAAAAAAGATAAGTGTGGGGATATTTGATGTATTGCAAAATACATCGGTATTCGAGTCGGTTTTAGTCGTTAGTTAGTTAGTTTTAGTGTCGATTTAGTTTAGAACGTACATACTATTGATTTATTTATGTTTCCAGGTTTTTCCAGCAAAAAGGAGTGAAACCGAGCAGGAATATTGAATGGCGAAAGGCTGGCACGGAAACCGAGGAAGTCGGGAGCTGAAACGAAGAAAATTGGCAATTCTGGAGCTTCCAGGCGACCCGCGTTGACTAAACGAGCATTTCCAAGCGGGCCGCCTTGACTTAATGAAGAATCAGGGTTATTACACTCTCTCGCGCCCCGCGTAAACTTGAACAGAAATGTGAGGCGGGCCGCGAGTGTCGTGTAAAACAATTCAGGAGTTTTAAAGCTTAGGCGACCCGCATGAGATCAAGTTAATATTCCACGCGGGCCGCCTAAAGCTGTTCTGTCGGCAGACTTGCGAGGATTGCATGGCAAGTTAGGGTTTTCGGTTATAAAAACATATGTTCGCATCAGCAGCCGGGTATTGACGAACTAGGGCATCTTTGGGGCTGTTTTAGCTGCTGATTGAAGGCTGTGAACGTGTCGGAGGCATACCGGAAGCTAGGAATCATCGGGAAAGCATTCTTGAGCATTCGGGAGTGAAGATTCGGGTTTTATACACCTATTTCTTGCATTCTTTGTTTGTTTAGACTTTGTTAACGATGAATTCAGTTGATACCTTGATTTTGACTTTGTTTTTGATTATGTTTTCCGGCTAAAACTCATAAGCTACCTAGGCGATGATTATGGCATAACGAAGATTGGATTTTTATATGATTATTGATGTGGTTGTGATTTTTCTTGCATTGTAAACACTATGTTAGTTTGTCTTGGTGCGTTTGTATGCTTGTGATTTCTTAGTTAATCGTTTATTTGTTCCATTCAATTCTTGGTGACGGTCTTTATCACGTAATAGAGTTGAATTAGGGTTTTTGACTTAGGTGAGTGTCTATATCACATAATAGGTCATTAATTCTCTAGGGTGAAAAGTGCACTAGTAACCTTAGGAACAATATTCGGTAATTAATTAAAATCAAGTGTGCTGCTAGACTCGTCGCGGAAAGGCTCGAGGATATTGGTAGGTCTAGGAGTAGTTAAAAGGAATTAATTGCCCATTGTCTATCAAGCCAAGATTTAACCCATAGTTGCTTTAGACGTTCGCGCGGCAAAGTAGAGCGTCTTACATAAGCACTTTCAAGAAACTAGAGGACGGACAAGAAATCTAGAAAACCGGTAGTTTAACAACCTCTAGGGAATCTTAGTGTGCTCTTGAGAGGGATTAGGGGTCCTTAGATCTCCCTAGGGGTGAGAATTTCAAGATCCCGGTTTCACACCACATCACTATCATTTAGGAATCCAATCCGAGTTTAGCCTGCGTCTAGCCTAGGTAGTCTTCATTCTCACTGATCAGACCTTTTGCTTGTGTTCGTGTCTTGCTTGCTAGTAGTATTTTATTATTTTATTTAGGATTTTTAGAAACCCCCCCAAATTAATAAACAATTTAGTATGTCGTGTCAGTCCGAGTCTAGATAGAGTCTTAGCGTAGTCAGTAGAGTCCTGTGGGTTCGATACTCGGACTTACTTTAGCTTTACTACATCGATCGGTTCACTTGCCGGTTGTGTGTTTTAGGGTTTAGGTCGAGTCTTAGTTTTATAAATTTAAAGCTTAGAGAGTCTAGAATTAGGGTAATTTAGTTAGTTTTAATTAACCCATTTTCAGCACATCAACAAGCTTTGGAATAAAGACACGACGAGAAGGCGCTCAAGAGATGAAAATGATCGAGTAGCCGCTGGCCATCATCAACATCACAAGGATCTCACTTCATAAAGATAAAGTATTTCACGAGCATAACTCAAGGGGGAGCTTATGTTAAGGGGGAGTTTGTCAACACACTTCCTACATGATACGGGTAGTTTGTTGATACACTCTCTGCTTTCAAGACGTGAAGACTTTGAAGATCCTCCGACAATGAAGACATTGAAGACTTGAAAGGACATCAGAGTTTTGTTAACTCGAAGACCAAAGACCGTCGAAGTTCAAGACGAGTCTACAACTATAGAAGATAAAGACAAAGCTACAGCCAAGGGGGAGTTTGTTGGTGCACTTATGTCTGTACTTTGTCTGTATTCGGTCTGTATATAAACGATGTCCAAAGTTAGTCTGTAAGTTGACCAAGTCAACTATCCTCCTAGTTTGACTTGGTCAATCTGTTTGTAATATGCTAGTCTAAATCGAAGGATAGCCTCGAAGGATACTGTCGATCCTTCGAGGTAATCGAAAGATATGCTTCGAATTGTTGGACCACGAAGGATTATCCTTCGAGGTCATTGCTGATCATTCGAACATGTTGTCATCGATAGATGATCCTTCGGACCATCTATCGGATCCTTCGACCAAGACCTGCTGTGTATGGGTATAAATACCCATGCAGTGTGTTGGTTTCAGTAGAGACACAAGAGAGACACCAAGAGAGAGCATATCCGAGAGATAGAGAGGATACTCTGCTGAAAACACACACACATACACTTTGAGAGTTTGCAAACTGATTGTAAACATTGTGCTTGTAACCGGAACCTTCATACGTATTAATACAGTAGTGTTAATCGGTGAATCTTGTGTGTTTGTGTTTGTACTTGCTTCATCTCGGTTTGCCTACTAGCTTGGATTCCGCACTTGCTAGTGGGTTAGTATAACAAGGTTTAGGTTCGTAATCCTCCGCGAAAAGGGACCTACACGAAGGATGGCATATACTTCGAGGTCCATCTGCATCTATCGAAGGTTAACTTTCGAGCATATCGAAGGATCTAAATCATCCTTCGATGTCTCATCCTTCGAGACAGACAGTTACAAACATATACAAACTGTTTGTCCAAGTCAAACCAGGAGGATGGTTGACTTGGTCAAACTTACAGGACTAACAAAGACATCGTTTTACATCGTGACCGAATACAGACAAAGTACAGACACAAGTTCACCAACAATAATGACATAAAACTCGACACTCACAATACTAAAAAATAGCCTGAACATAAGACCCAACACTTGGCATCAAAGTACAAGATCATGAATTTCATATGATATAACAAAACACTAACTTGTATCCCATACCTCTAAAAGCCTTGAGATGGAAGGAGAATTGCTGTTGGTGAATCTGGAGTGGCAGTTGGCCGTTTTCCTCAGTTACAAGGTTTGAAAGTCCCCATATATAGCTTTTTAGTGATAAAGGTATATTTCTTGCTCAACCGTTAGTCATAAATATTTTTTCCTCACTACTCACCTTAGAGAAACATTTCTTCACCATTTAAATATTTTTTAGTCATAAATGCGCTGATGCAGTATGATCTTATCAATGACCTGCCAATCTATCTATAAGGGTTTACTCCGTTGATAGTACATATATTATCCTCATATATGGTTATTTACAGAATGTTGTCACTCTGTCTCTCAGGTATGGGAAAATTAAAATCTCATGTATCCTTATTAATTTATTTCACATTCTGAATATTTAGGATGGTTGAGATGATTACTTATAATTTGATTTATGATGGGAATGCAGTGCTGAAAAATAGACTAATGGTAACAGTTATGTATTATATGTATTTGAATAACCCTGGTTCAATTTAAGAGGTGTGGTCCACCACATGGTAGGCAATGGGGAAACCGACAGTCTGCTGCAGCAAGGAGGATTAGAGCTCTGGAAAGGAGAGTCGAAGAATTGCGAGATCACGCAAACGCACTCTATAGGAGAGTATGTTGAAATTCGTTGCTTGGGAAGAAGTAGTTGATGAAAACGAAGAAGCTAAGCGCGGATGTGATCTTCCGAATTAGCAACTGCACCTTTTTAGATTATCGAAGATCAATTGGAGACTAGTTGCTTTCTTATGAAAACATTTGATTGAAATGATTTCATAGAAGGACAAAATGGGGAACATTTGAAACGTCTTTGATTGCATACTACATCAATCTATGTTTGATTGTAACATATTTATTGTTCATAGCATTTGGAAATTTTGTTTATCCAATCGTTTGATATATATACTTTGTTATTTTCTCCTAGCATATGATATGCTCCCAACAAGTTAAATAGTATCTAAAATTACACTCGTAAACTTAAATGAAAATTAACCAAAGATTGCAATTAATAACAAAAGAACTGCCTACAACTTTTAATCACTCTTCCCCGTAAAGGCAAAACACTTAATGTGCACAGAGCTAGATTATGAATTTTATCATAAACAACCAAACACTTAATCACTTGCCATGGGCAAAACATGAAGTTCTAACCCAGACATATAAAAGTCGTAGATAATCTACAAATGGTAGTGGGAAGATCCAGGCCTGAACTAAATAGAACAACACACTTCAAAAATCATTCCATAGTGGGAAGTTGCTCAGGGTCACCTACAAGCCCTTCATACCTCCTACCTCTGACTTTTATTAGGTAGAAGTGTGAAGTAGGAAGTCATCCCTGATTATATATGCTGGCAATCTGATACGGAATTGATTGATAAGATCACAAAGATTAACACAATCAGATACTTATTGAGCCGGTGCGTTTCAAACAAAGCGTCGTTTAGGAATATTGGAATACGGAGACTAATTTAACACTAACTATAAATTAACCCGCATATAGTATAATATACTAGCACACTTTGTCCAAGCTTGTTAGACTTGTAACACCGTCCTTATTTTTTCTGGACCACCAACCTATTCATGGCTGGATTGAACTCCCACAACACAATGCTCACATTTATGGTCTTTAACCTTCTCTTTTCAATTTGCTTTGGTGAATGGAAACTTTTTATATACGTCTCCCTCCTTAGTAGAGTTCTTGATGTGTTCTTTCAAAGCTTTTAGTGTCCCAACAACTTCCTAAAACGGCATTATATTAAGGTCAACACGATGAATTGCCTTTTCCATCCAACTATCTGGATATACTTTTCTGTTAAAAATCCTAAAAGTTTTAGAATCAATCTTTTGCCATTGAATATATGACGAAGACTACTTGCTTGTGAAACAATCAGACTAATTAATTCCACATAAACATTAATGGACTCCCTAACATTCATCCGTAGAGATTAAAAGTCTGACTGGTGTGTCTATATCCATAACTCCTTAACCCTGTCAACTCCTACTTGGCAAACCTTTAATGCTTCCCAACTATCTTTGGCCACTGTGGCGTGTGCAACATCCAGAACTATGTTTCCTGGAATTCCTTGAAATAGCAAAACAATTGCTGTGTTGTTCTTCTTTTGAACGACTTACGTCCATTCTAGCAAAATTTAGATATTAACCTTTCTTAATGACAAAATACATGGATCGGCACAAGAAATCTTTTATTGAACTCTAAAAACACAGAACCAAAGAATCATCAACAAGAATAACAACTCTCTAAACCTCACACGTAGGTCAACACAATGATCTGCTTCACTCACAAATGATAGATCTACAAGTATATACCAAGATCTTAGCACAAGATCTTACTAAATCTAATCGAAAAGTGAAACCCTAAGAGAGAGAGAGAGTGTAATAGAACTCAAAGAGTTCTGGAATCAAGAGAGAGAAGACAGGTTAGATGAATGATACAATCTGAATAGATCTTCTGCTTATATATTGAGCTCACAAAAGCCTTCTAAACCCCATCCAAGACGAGCCCACATATAGGGTCTGTTTGGTATGGGGTAATGGAATGGATGGGGGAATGAAATGGACGAGGTAATGGAATGGATGAGGTAATGGAATTGATCATTACCATTGCATGTCTTGTTTGGTTACCATGTGAGAATGGAATGAACCATTACTTTTTGTTGTTTGGTATGAGAGAAAACACGAAGGAATAAAATTGGATGGCGGTGGTCAATGATGGGCGGAAATGGTGGGTGATGATAGGTGGCAGTTGTAGCGGCGACGGCGGTGGTGGGAGGAGACTGCGGCGAGTGGAGACGGCAACGGGTGGTGACAACGGTGGTGGTGGTGGGTGATGGCAAAGGTGGGTGACGGCGGTGGTCAGAGGTGGTAGCGGTAGCGACGGTGGTGGCAGGTAGCAGCGGTGGTGGCGGTGGGTGGTGGTGGTTGATAGAGATGGCGGAGGTGGGTGGCGACAGCGGCGGTGATCGGAGGTGGTAGCGGCGATGATCGAAGGTGGGTGGTAGCTGTGATCGGAGGTGGCAACAGCGATGGTGGATGGCGGTAACGGGGATGGAGGTGGGTGGCGGCAATGCGGTGGCGGGTGACGGCAATGGTGGGTGGCGGCAAAGGTGGGTGACGACGGCGAATGACAGTGGTGGTGGGTGGTGGCAACGATAGTGGGTTGTGGTGTTGTCAATGAAGGGTGAAGAGGGAATAGAATGGAAAAAACAGGGTGGGGTGGGAATGATTTTGAGGAAATGGAATGCATTTAGGAATGGGCGATTCCATTCCATCGACCAACCAAACACTCTTTTTTTCATTCCCTCTCAATGGTCCATTCCATTCCACCACTCATTCCTCCATACCAAACGCTACCATAGTCATGTATACCTTGACCTGAATGGACTCTTAGCCCACCTGTACACAAGATAAAACCAATAATAACTATACTACTAAAAATAATGAAATTGATGTCATTAACCACAATATGTATTTTTAACATCCTGCCACAATTTCACTACTTAAACAAATCAAACAGTTTCAACGTTTCACATAAAACAATATGAGCCTTAACTAATTGTCCTTAGTAAACAAATCTGCCAATTGCTCTATATACTGAATTCTAACACACTTAATAATACCTTTAGCAATACAATCTCTTAAGAAAGAACAAATCAATTTCGAAATGTTTGGTCCTATCATGGAACATTGGATTTGCTGCAATATCAAGTGCAGCAATGTTATCACAAAACAGATTAATAGGCACATTGACCATAATATTTAGTTCATTCGGTAATTTTTTTAACCAAATGACTTCACATGCTGTTGCACACATAGCCCTAAACTCAGCCTCAGCAGAGGATCTAGACACAGTTGACTGTTTCTTACTTTTCCATGAGACTAAGCAATTTCTAAGAAGCACACAGTAACCAGACCTTCTAGTTGTTAAACACTTTGCCCAATCAGCCCCAGCATAAGTAACTAAATCAAATCAAATGAATCTGATTTACTAAACAAAATGGCTTTACAAGTCGCAGACTTGAGATACCTCAACAAATGAAAGGCAATTTTTAAGTGACCATCAGTAGGGTTATGCATGTATTGGCTTAAAAAATGTACAGCATATGCAATATTAGGTTTGGTATGTGATAAATAAATCAATTTACCTATTAACTGTTGATAACCAGTGATATTGTGTAAAGGACCAATATTATTGTTAAGTATATTATTGACAATATGGCTTTGATCTATTAGACAACTAATAGGTTTGCAAGCTAGCATACCATATTCAGCCAAAATATCAGTACAATACTTTGTTTGGGTTAAACATATTCCATTATCACAATTAAACACTTCAATTCCCAAAAAATATTGCAAGACACCAAGATCTTTAATCAAAAACTTTGACTTGAAACATTCATTTACTTTATTAATCTCAAATAGAGAATTTCCAGTTAATACTATATGATCATCAAATACTAATAATATCACAAATACAACATTCATATTTTTAATAAACAAAGATGTATCACACTTACTTTGCACAAAACCAAACTCAAGCAAAGCACTAACTAATTTTTCATTCCACATTCTCGGGGCTTGCTTAAGCCCATACAAAGACTTTTTTTAATTTACAAACTTTAGAAGTATCATTAATACCATATCCTTCAGGCAAGTCAATATAAACTTCTTCATTTAAATTACCATAGAGAAGAGCATTATTTACATCTAATTGGTACAATTTCCAGAAGTTAAGTTATTCTGAACTGCCAAAGAAATCACACATCTAACAGTGACAAGCTTAACAATAGGAGAAAATGTTTCTTCATAATCTATTCCCTCTTTTTGACTAAAACCTTTAGCCACAAGTGTAGCTTTATACCTCTCAATTTCCCTATTTGACCTATATTTAATTTTGAAAAAACCACTTATAACCAACAATACTTGTAACACCCTTCTAATTACTACTTGAATTTAGTAAATTTCCATACAATTTTTTTTTTAACTAAAAGACGTCTAAATTAAAACATAAGTTTCAAAAGTAACCAAACATTAGTCAACCATCGACTAATTCAAACATTCATAAGTTGTTTAGCAAATTGTTTACATCCCATTAACATAGTCTATCAAAGTTTAAGATATCGCGGAAGCTTCAAAAATTGTGTTCGGTTCTTCGACATTTGCTTGATCGCCATCCGTAAGATCCCCATAGTCACCTAAGGTCAAAACCACTAAAAATGTTAGTTTTGACATTGATATAGTACATAAAAACTAGTTCCGATCGACATCGAATCATGAAAATTAAAATAAAATTTCAAATTTGATCCTGTCGCGTGTCGCGCCAGGTACCATTGGTTTCGTCGCGTGTCACGACAGCTCCCGCGTGTCGCGCCGGATCTTAATGATCCGGTCGCATGGCGCGGGGAAGACGGTTTTCCAGCAGGTGCAGGTTAATGACCTGCATTTCCTGCCAGCTCCGGATTTTACCAAATACAACTTCAAATAGTCATAACTTTCAATCCGTCCGTAGGTCCGTTTTAGGTGATTCTTTTTCCTATACGTCTGTAAATTCATTACCAACGTATCTATTACAATTATGATACCGAAAATTTAACTTACGGGCTGAACGGCTAATAGTCTCTATGCAATTATTCGACCCATTCTAGCTTCACTCAACACCCGGGGCTTATCATCACCCGCATTTCTTTACCAATCTCATGGCTAAATGCTCTTGTGATTGTCGTCGCCATTGCTAACTATTAAAACACAATTACTATAATTTACACTACTAATCAACTCATTGTCATCTTGTGGAATCCTCCAATGTGATGACTACCAACCGGTTTCTTGTCAACTCTAAACCTATTATATCAAGTAACGATCATGGTCGTTAAAATCAACGAAATTTCTATCCTACAATGCAACTATACATGATTTATCAACAATTCACTTAATGTAACGGGTCAAGTTACATACCTTTAGTGCACGCCCTTCAAACGCAAATCGCCACCGGCTTGTCCACTCGACGCTCCGGTATCTTTTCCTATAGAATTCAATCACGATTCATTTAGAACTCCTTTTCAATCATATATCGCATAATTTGCCAAATCATCAAAATCATGAGTTTTAACTTTAAATTTCAATTTCGAGCCTTCTTTGAGGCATATTTTCTAACATCATGGCTTGCTACTTAGCCTTGATTAACATCAATTGAGCTATTACATATAGAATTACACATCATATTTTCAGAAATCAGTTTCTATGCATCAATTTACACTAGATTAACATTCTACACCCTAGTGTTCATCATTTTCTCACAAAACCCATGAATGACCTTCAATGCACTCATGAAATTTCCAAAATTTAGGCATGATTTCACATGTTATTGTCTAGGTTTTTACTCCTAGACACTATATCATCTCTATTCTATCCAAATAGCAAACATGCAACATCAAATTTCGGATTTCCCAAATTTATGAGAATTTCAAACAGAGAATTAACATCAAATTTTACATACCTTACAACCCCCTTGCAATGAGGATCTGTAATCTATGCTCGGTTTTCGATTTTAACTTGGTTTGAGCCTTCAATTGAGAGATTAGTGAGTTGTTAGGGTTTTGAGAGTGGGGTCGCCCTTCTCCTGCTTTGATCGAACCAGGCACCTCAATGGTGTATTTGGTTTTTATTTTTATTAAACTTAATAATATAAGTTTAGATTTTAACAACATAGGCCCCTCCACTTTTATTTAGTTTATATCTTTGGCATTTTAAATTCATTCATGTTTTAAAACGGGCAATTAACTAACTAGGTTATTTATTCCTACTTAGCTCATTCTCATTTATTTTATATATACTTTATATAATGCTAATATAAAGCCTTTTTAAATTTCGGGGTGTTACAAGTCCACCCCCTTAAAAGGGTTTCATCCCCGAAACCAAAATAAGTACCGAAAAGTGCAGGATATAGACGTCGCATCTCCTCTTCGGACTCCCATGTAGTGTCCGAACCTTTCCTATGCTCCCACTTGATCTTGACTTGATCGATTTGTTTGTTTCGCAAGTTCTTAATCTTTCAATCTAGAATCTCTAGTGGTCTTACCACATAGTTCAGGCTACTATCCACCTCGATATCGTCGTAGTGGATATACGCTGTTTCCTCTGCTAGGCATTTCCGTAGTTGTGACACATGAAACGTGCCATGTATCCCACTCAACTCTTTCGGTAGCTCGAGGCGATAAGCTACTTTGCCAACTCGTTCGATGATTTTAAATGGCCCGATAAACCTCGGGCTTAGTTTCCCTCTTTTTCTGAATCTAATAACACCCTTCCATGGGGAAACCTTCAACATAACCATGTCGCCTATCTGAAATTCGACCGGTCTTCGTCTTTTATCGGCATATGACTTCTGCCTATCTTGGGCTGCTTTCAAATGAGCTCGTACCACTTCAATCTTCTCATTAGTGGCCTGGATTACATCTGTATGGGCCAATTCGCGTGGTCCCACTTCACCTCAACACACCGGGGTTCTACATTTTCTACCATATAGCATCTCGTAAGGTGCCATGCCGATACTCGAATGGTAACTATTGTTATACGAAAATTTGGCCAAGGGTATATAAACATCCCAACTTCCACAGAAGTCGATGATACACGCCCGTAACATATCCTCTAGCGTCTGTATTGTTCTCTCGCTCTGCCCATCCGTCTGAGGATGGTAGGCGGTGCTAATGAAGAGTTTCGTTCCCATCTGTTCTTGAAAATCTCGCCAAAAAATTTGAAGTAAACCGGGTATCTCTATCCGACACGATGGATACCGGTACTCCGTGACGTGGCACTATTTCGTTTGTATATACCTCGGACATCTTTTCCAAAGTATATGTTTCACGTATAGGAATAAAATGTGCACTCTTCGTCAATCTATCTACAATCACCCATATGGCGTCGAATCCCCGAATTGTTTTAGGTAGTTTAGTCAATAGGTCCATAGTGATATGTTCCCATTTCCAAACCGGGATCTCCAAAGGTTGCAGTTTCCCATAAGGTTTCTGGTGTTCCGCCTTGACTTGTAAGCAAGTCAAGCACTTCTCCACATATTTCACTACATCCATCTTCTTTCCAGGCCACCAATAATTTTGTTTCAGATCATTGTACATCTTGGTCGCACCCGGATGAATAGAATATCGGGATTTATGGGCTTCATCAAGTAGTAGCGCCTTCACCCCATAAGTATTTGGAACCCATGTTCTTCCGGATCGAGTCTTCAACTCGTTCTTTCCATCCGACAAGTCTTTCAACTGGACGATTATTCGTTCCTTCTTCCAATTCTCCTCTTTCACTGCTTCTTCTTGTGCTTCCCGGATACGTTCAAGTATACCCGAGGTCACCACAAGATGCATCGACCTTACTCGTATTGGGACATAGTCCGCTTTTCTGCTTAAAGCATCCGCCACCACATTTGCCTTTCCGGGGTGGTAGTGTATTTCGCAGTCGAAATCCTTCACCGTTTCTAACCATCGTCTCTGGCGCATATTTAACTCCTTATGATCGAAGAAGTATTTTAGGCTCTTGTGATCGGTGAAAAGAGTGCCTCCATATTTTTAACGCAAATACCACCGCAACCAATTCAAGGTCATGCGTGGGATATTTCTTCTCACATATCTTCAATTGCCTCGTGGCATAAGCTATAACTTTGCCCCGTTGCATCAGAACACATCCGAGCCCCGATAATGAGGCATCCAAATAAACCACTAAGTCTTCAACTCCGTCCGACAATGTTAATACCGGAGCTTGAGTGAACTTCTCTTTTAGCGTCTGAAACGCCCTTTCTTGTTCAACACCCCAAATGAACTTTTCCTCCTTCCGGGTTAACTTTGTTAGTGGTGACGAAATCTTGGAGAAATATTGAATGAATCTCCTATAGTACCCCGCAAGCATTAAGAAGCTTCTAATTTCCGAAGGGTTCTTCAGGGGATTCCATTTCGACACGGCCTCGATCTTTGACGGATCTACCAATACTCCATCGAATTGCACCTCTCGTAACCAAAAGGCGCACATAGAAAATTTTGCATACAACCTTTCTCGTCTAAGTGTCTCTAACACCTCTTGTAAGTGGTGTGCATACTCAGCTTCACTTTTCGAATAAACTAAAATATCATCGATGAACACGATGAACGATTTGTCTAGCATTGTCTTGCAAACCCGATTCATGAGGTCCATGAAAGCCGCGGGTGCATTTGTCAGCCCAAATGACATCACGAGGAACTCGTAATGTCCATATCGGGTGCGGAAAGCCGTCTTCGGCACATCTTCCTCCTTGACCTTTAGTTGGTGATACCCCGATCTAAGGTCAATCATTGAAAACCAGTTCGCACCTTGTAATTGGTCGAATAGATCATCTATCATCGGAAGCGGGTATCGGTTCTTTACCGTGAGTTTGTTTAACTCTCTGTAATCGATACACATGCGCATGCTTCTGTCTTTCTTTTTCACGAACAGTACCGGTGCGCCACAAGGAGACACACTCGGCCTTATGAATCCTTTGTCAAGTAGGTCTTGAATCTGGGACATCAACTCTTGTAATTCTGACGTCGCAAGTCGGTATGGTGCTTTAGCTACGGGTTTTGCGCCCAGACTTAATTCGATTTCGAACTCTACTTCCCGTTCGGGCGGTATCCCCGGTAAATCCTCCGGAAACATATCTTCGTAGTCCCGTACTACCAGTACATCTTCAATCTTCAGTGTTTCTTTTTCGGGCTCATTTGCATATATCATAAATGCCTTGCATCCTTGCTTCATAAGCTTGTGAGCTTTCAACAACGAGCATATTATGGGATTACCTCCTTTCTCGCCATAGATAGTGACGTGTTTCCCGTTCGGAGATATTAGCTTTATCTCCATACGAAAACACACGACCTTTGCGTGGTGCTGAGATAGCCAATCCATCCCAACGACTACTTGAATATCCCCCATTGACATCGGGATTAGGTCTATCAGGTATTCTTGATCATCGATGCCTAATTTGCAGCCTCGACAAATATCATAAACTATAAAACTTTTGTTGTCCCCTATTTCAACTTCTAAGGGCACAGATAATTTCGTCAATACAAATGAAGGATGTCGAATAAATCCATATGAAACGAAGGATTTATTCGCACCCGTATCGAACAATACACGTGCAGGAATTGAGTTAATTGTGAATATACCTGAGACCACATCGGGTTCTGTTTTCGCCTCAGCCGCGGTAAGTTGGAAGGACCTAGCCTTCGCCTTTGGAGCTTCTGCTGGCGATTCTTTTACATCTCTCTTTCCAATTAAGTCCGGGCATTCGGACTTTTTGTGGCCGGGCTGATAACATTTATAGCAAACCGAGACTTTACCCGGACATAGAGATGCCGTGTGTCCCGTCTTCCCACATATAAGACACGGTTTGTCCTTGAAGCGGCACTCCCCCTTGTGCCCTTTCCCACACGCTTTACAACTTGGCGATCCGCCTTTAGCATCCACCTTCTTTCCCGATTCAACAGTTCGAGCTTTCTTTGTAGGGCTTGGATTCACATCCTGCGCCCTTCGCTCGCCCCTCTCAACTTGTTTCTTCAACTCGATTTCCCGTTCCCGAGCAACGTTTATGATCTCGGTAAGGGTCTCGTATTTTGAAGGAGTCATGAACTCCCTATACTCGGTGCTCAGCATGTTACAGTAATAGTATATCTTCTGCTCTTCATTCGTCACCAATTCATTGCAAAACTTCATCTTATCCATAAACGTCGCCGTTATCTTGTCTATGGTCTCGCCCTTGTGCCTAAGTTGCATGAACTCTTCCTTGATTTTATTAATGATCGCCTTGGGACTATGATGTTTAAGAAATGGCGTCTTAAACTCTTACCATTGCATGGCCCTTGCCGCTTCGGCCCCTATTTCATTCTTTTTATTATCCCACCAATCTTTGGCTTGTCCTCTCAATTGACCCGTTCCGTAAGCAATGAAGTCACTTTCGTCGCGATGGGTCCTTTCAAACACCCCTTCAACGTCGCCCAACCATCTTTGGCAAATTATCGGGTCAACCTCCCCGCTGTAGATTGGCGGTTTACACGCCATAAATTCTTTGTATGAACACTCTTTACGTTCTCCCGGTTTCTCCTTCATAAAGTTGACACTATCCTCCAACCTTTTGACTCGTTCTTCGACAAGTGACAACACCGTGTTTTGGATTTTGTCTATAAACCCGGATAGACTTCCTTCAATTGCCTTCCCCACTTCTTCGGCAATTATCTCTTTCATTTGTTGGGTGCTTGTCTGCACCGGATCATCATCGTTTCTTTCCGACATCTTGAAACTGAAATGTTTACATTAAACGTTAAACATTTCATTTATAACATTGCTTCATTTGTCTCGGTTTAGCCAAGTTCCTAACTTGCTTTAACCGTTCACATTTGGTGCACTTTCCGGGTTTGAGTGAATTAACACACTCTTCCCATGCACATCAATTCACATCTCATTTTCACATAAGATATAATCTAATAAAATAACAAATTAATTCTTACCAGACGATCGATCAAGCTTGAACCGAACACTTTATTGACAACCTTAAGCTCTGATTACCAACTTGTAACACCCTTCTAATTACTACTTGAATTTAGTAAATTTCCATACAATTTTTTTTAACTAAAAGACGTCTAAATTAAAACATAAGCTTCAAAAGTAACCAAACATTAGTCAACCACCGACTAATTCAAACATTCATAAGTTGTTTAGCAAATTGTTTACATCCCATAAACATAGTCTATCAAAGTTTAAGATATCGCTGAAGCTTCAAAAATTGTGTTCGGTTCTTCGACATTTGCTTGATCGCCATCCGTAAGATCCCCATAGTCACCTAAGGTCAAAACCACTAACAATGTTAGTTTTGACATTGATATAGTGCATAAAAACTAGTTCCGACATCGAATCATAAAAATTAAAATAAAATTTCAAATTTGATCCTGTCGCGTGTCGCGCCAGGTACCATTGGTTTCGTCGCGTGTCGCGAGAGCTCCCGCGTGTCGCGCCGGATCTTAATGATCCTGTCACGTGGCGCGGGGAAGACGGTTTTCCAGCAGGTGCAGGTTAATGACCTGCATTTCCTGCCAGCTCCAGATTTTACCAAATACAACTTCAAATAGTCATAACTTTCAATCCGTAGGTCCGTTTTAGGTGATTCTTTTTCCTATACGTCTGTAAATTCATTACCAACGTATCTATTACAATTATGATACCGAAAATTTAACTTACGGGCCGAACGGCTAATAGTCTCTATGCAATTATTCGACCCGTTCTAGTTCACTCAATTTGCTACCATTTAACTAGTAACCCTATGGCGCCTTATACCCAACACTGGGGGCTTATCATCACCCGCATTTCTTTACCAATCTCATGGCTAAATGCTCTTGTGATTGTCGTCGCCATTGCTAACTACTAAAACACAATTACTATAATTTACACTACTAATCGACTCATTGTCATCTTGTGGAATCCTCCAATGTGATGACTACCAACCGGTTTCTTGTCGACTCTAAACCTATTATATCAAGTAACGATCATGGTCGCTAAAATCAACGAAATTTCTATCCTACAATGCAACTATACATGATTTATCAACAATTCACTTAATGTACAGGGTCAAGTTACATACCTTTAGTGCACGCCCTTCAAACGCAAATCGCCACCGGCTTGTCCAGTCGACGCTCAGGTATCTTTTCCTATAGAGTTCAATCATGATTCGTTTAGAACTCCTTTTCAATCATATATCGCATAATTTGCCAAATCATCAAAATCATGCGTTTTAACTTTAAATTTCAATTTCGAGCCTTCTTTGAGGCATATTTACAAACACTTAACGGGCATAATTTTACGTCTTTTTATTTCTAATTCATGGCTTGCTACTTAGCCTTGATTAACATCAATTGAACTATTACATGTAGAATTACACATCATATTTTCAGAAATCAGTTTTTATGCATCAATTTACACTAGATTAGCATTCTACACCCTAGTGTTCATCATTTTCTCACAAAACCCATGAATGACCTTCAATGCACTCATGAAATTTCCAGAATTTAGGCATGATTTCACATGTTATCTTCTAGGTTTTTACTCCTAGACACTATATCATCTCTATTCTATCCAAATAGCAAACATGCAACATCAAATTTCGGATTTCCCAAATTCATGAGAATTTCAAACAGAGAATTAACATCAAATTTTACATACCTTACAACCCCCTTGCAATGGGGATCAATAATCTATGCTCGATTTTCGATTTTTAACTTGGTTTGAGCCTTCAATTTGAGAGATTAGTGAGTTGTTAGGGTTTTGAGAGTGGGGGTCGCCCTTCTCCTGCTTTGATCGAACCAGGCACCTCAATGGTGTATTTGGTTTTTATTTTTATTAAACTTAATAATATAAGTTTAGATTTTAACAACATAGGCCCCTCCACTTTTATTTAGTTTATATCTTTGGCATTTTAAATTCATTCATGTTTTAAAACGGGACAATTAACTAACTAGGTTATTTATTCCTAGTTAGCTCATTCTCATTTATTTTATACTTTATATAATGCTAATATAAAGCCTTTTTAAATTTCGGGGTGTTTTTATACTTTATATAATGCTAATATAAAGCCTTTTTAAATTTCGGGGTGTTACAATACTTCTGTTTTTAGGTCTTTCTACAACATCCCAAGTACTATTTCTATGAAGTGCTTGAATTTCATTATTCATAGCATCAACCCACTTAGGATCTGTAACAGCCCCTTTATAGTTGGTTCAAAGCTTTTTGTTAATGTACAAGCAAAACACTTATAATGACAAGATAAGTTTGAAAAATTTACCACTTTGTCAATACCATACTTCACTTTACTATTAACAACAAAATCACCAAGTTATTTAGGAAACCCAGACACTCTAGTGGACCTTCTAGGAACAAAAGTCTCAGATCCTACTGTGTCCCCCTCAGAAGTATTGATGGTTTCTTTTGTGGTAGTTACATGCTCAGCAATATCTAAAGGACTACATGATTCCCTTGTCTGCTGAACATCAGACTGCCAGTTGGTATATTAGGTGTCCTAGATTGCTGAGATTCATGTATTCCCCACATAACCTCACCATGATCCCCTCTATCATCATCAGGATCATTCACAGTTTGATGTTTAGATACTTAGTCATCATACAAGTAAAAAAAATTAAGAGTATTAATAGTTTTATCCTGACTAGCATTGAAATTTTCAAACATAGTTGGTTCCTTAAATGGAAATATGGATTCATAGAATTTAACATCTCTTGAAAAAATGATAGTCTTGGAATCAAGACTAAACAATTTATACCCTTTCTTTTCATAAGAATACCCTATGAAAACACATTTTTTCTGCTCTACTATTAAGCTTGTTATTTTCATTTAACACAGTACAAAAACACAGGCATCCAAACACCTTTAAATGATTTAAGAAGGGACTGAAATTATAAACAAGTTCATAGGGAGTTTTTTCAGCCAAAAGCCAAAACAGAAGAAGGAGTCTTATTAATTAAATAAGCAGTAGTAAGTACACACTAATGCCAAAACCTAACAGGCAAAGCTCTAGTAACATTTAACAGAAACAGATGTACCATTTAATCGAATACTTATAAGCTTTCTATTTATAACAGAATCCCTTATACTCTCTACAGTTTCAGCTTTTCTACCGCTCCTAAGGCAAGAACCCACAAGATTCCTAATATTTAAGTATATTCTATCAATCCTAAGGAACCTTTCAATCGGCTGGCCTACCCACATATCCTAAATTAGACGCGTTTTTGACCATTTTATCATCTCATATATATAATAATTGAAAACCAACAATCTGATTATACTTATCATTTTCCATTTTGTGCAAAAATCTTTACAAAACATTTTCAAATTTTTCAAATTTTTTTGATTTTTACCAATTTTCAACAATTCGAGCATTTACAATCATCAACCTACTAACCCTCTCTCGAGTTACCGCATCCCCACACTTGGGATACATTGTCTCCAATGTATAGTGTAATTTATAATCCTAACTCAAGAAATACCACCTAACAAACCATGAACGGCTAACGACCTAGTCGACTCACAAATAACATCACTCCCAACACAAAGGTTCACACCACCAAATGAACAAATAAAATGCAGGATAAAGAGACACATGGACCTGATCAGTCAATTAGCAAGTGTCAGTAGTGGTGCGGCTGCTGCGATCAAACAAGGGCGTACTCATCTCTTGGATTCTTGGATATCTCGCCAGGGATGTTGCCAAACATACCCACACTTGAATCATTGCCTCCGTGAGGATTGGAACATAGTAACCTGCCAAAAAATGCACACCCCAACCAAAAACAAAACAATACAATACAATACTCTACATCCTTGGGCTGCCTCCCAAGAGTGCTAAGTTTATAGGTCTTTAGCCAGACCATACCTGATGTGCTCAGGGTTGTTCAAATGACCACTTACCTCCCCACTTCTCTACATATAGTTCCATCCAGTTATGCAGGAGGTTTGCAGCTTCACGCCAATTGGGGTCAAATTCAGCTTCATTGCCCCATCTAATCCCACTGTTAGTTCCTTCATCCTTCTTCCTTCTCACACTCGCCTTCCTTGCTTGACTTCCATTCGTCTCCACCTTAGGCCTGTAAAGTTCAGTACCACTCTTATCTAACACTCCCTTACTTACACACGAAACAACTTCATTAGTAGCAACTATATAACCCAATTCATTAACAATATCGTAAGTATGGATTTAGAAAATACATTAAAACACAACTTACGACCCTTATAGCTCATAGTAACTAGTCCTCTTCTGCATTCGATCTTCGCATGAGCTGTATGCAAGAATAGACGGCCCAATACTACCTGCGGCTGCTCATATGTCTTTGATGGTGCATAGGCTATCACCATGAAGTGCACCGGGTAGTAAAATTCGCCAAGATGTATCATTACATTGGATATAACCCCTCGGGATTATTTCCAACTCGCATTAGCAAACATCGCCATGCCATCAACCGCGTGTAGAGGACCAAAGTCATACCGGTCATACAAGCTACCTGGGAGGACACTCATCCCCGCTCTATACCAACAGGGTTGGTGACTATTGAATTTCCCAACTAGAATTGGGATAACCGGTTCCCCTGGATCGCTTCCCTCACTTGTTTCAGATACACCTGCAATCACTCGAGAAATAGAAGAAGTTAAAAATTTATCATTTAACTCGGTTTTAGGAACGAAACTTACCCTGCTGACTGGTATATTCTTTACACTCTTGGGTTTCGTTTGAGTGTCACTTGGCAACCTCCCATTTTGTTGCTTCATCGTAGCTACCACACTAGCCAGCTGCCCATCTGCGTTGTTAGTGATTGGATGGCTTTTTCACGAATCTCATCCTTTTGTGCCCGTGCGTCATCCAATTGATTTCTCTTCTGCATATCATGCAGGATAGCCTTCAGCAATTCCATGATCTCATTATTGCCCTGACCATTACTCTGCTGATAGCTTCTTTGATAAACAAAATTATTTCCCCTTGACAGTTATTCTGATTACGAGGTTGAAAACCCGAATACCTGTTTCCATTTCCTTGAAGCATATGCACCTCATCATACCTACCCACAATGCTAGGGAACTGATCAGCTATGTGCCCCAGGTCTCCACAATGTCCACACATTGGCATCTGCGCACCCACTTTCGGTGTGTTCTCTACTACCCTCATTGTCGCATGCCGACCTCTTCTTGAAGATTGAGCTTTCCGCTTTGAAGTGCTCGCCATCTTTTCTAAATAGTCACAATCAATATTCTTATAGTTTGTACCGAATGTGCCATTTGATATCGAACTAAGATCACGTGCATCCTCCGGTGTCAACCCCTCATGAAAAGCATTCAGTAATTCCCACATTTGAATACCGTGGTATGGGCAATTCTTCAACAACATCTTGAATCGGTTGAAAGCTTCATGAAATAACTCACCCGATTGCTGTTGGAAGTTCTGAATATCCCTACGAGCATCACTGGTCCTTTGCGGCGTCTATAACTCATCCAAGAACAGTTGTTGCATCTCGGGGCATGTGAAAATTGAAGCCGAAAGCAAAGTATGAAACCATTGTTGTGCCTTGTCTTCTAATGTGAATTGGAATAGTACCAATATCACATCATCGGGTGTAAATCCTTGACCCCCAATGGTATGGCAACGAGCATTGTATGCCGCGATGTGCAGATACGGTTCTTTGGTAGCCAAACCATGATACTTTGGCAAGCTTTGAATAGATTGAGCCCTTACCTCAAATGACCGACCCCGTAGCTGAGGAATCACAACCGGTGAGGGATTGTTAGCGATGGCCGATTTAAAGTGACTCTCAATTCCCGGCACCGGTCCCCGATTGTATCTTCTAGGAATGCCTTCGAGTTAGTTGACCGGTGGAAGTAGATTCCTCGGAAGTGTCTTTGTTGAACCGGTATTTGATGCACTGGTGGTGGCAATGGAATGTCTATGGGTCTTGCATAAATCGGTTGCTGATTAATCGGATCAGATTGATGAACATGTTGTCGATACCCAGATGTGTCTTGGTTCTCTCTTTCAACGAATCCATATCCTGTGTTTTACCTTTCATAAGTTCCCGTATTCACCACATGCCTATTACTTAGATTACCCGCGTAACTCTCATACTCTACGTATCCATCCCTAAATTCCCCCGAGCCATCTCTTTGATCAAACATTGAAGCTTTGACTGAGAAATTTTGTGGCTGAGACGACTGATAATATGAAGGTTGGGTTGGAAGAGGGTAGGTGGTTGATGAGTTAAGGGGTCAAGTTTGATCAGGTGAGATGATATTTTCATCGGGAACAATCCTCACATATGGTGAAGAATGTTGAACATTTGATGTTTGGATGAACAACGGGTATTGAGAAGATGTTGGCTGGGTTGAGAATGGTGGTAGGTTATCTAGATTGGGGAATGGTGGTAGAGGCATTGGTGGAACTTGAGTGATGTTCGGTTGGGTGGATTGTGGTGGTGGTCAAGATGGTATAGAAGTGTTTGGTGAAGGTTAGGTGGGTGTTGGTGAGAACTGGGTTTGTAGAGTGGTTTGCTTATCTGGATTCGCTGAATTCTCCATTGGCTCTGGTGTTGGTGAGAACTGGGTTTGTGGAGTGGGTGTTCATGATTGTAGGATTCTGTTTCCTCGATGTAAAAATCTGGTTTGCCGAACTGTTCTTTCATTCTCCGGATCAAAAACTAATGGCGATTATTTTCCGGATTACCTCGTATGATGCATACACTTAGGAATTCACCTGCACAAACACAGATAAGAAACCACACATAATTCTAAACGAAAAGGAATAAACACTATTTTTGGATTTTAACTATTTTTCTAAAAAGACTTAAAACAAAACACTTTGTGCACGACGCCCCGGCTACGGAGCCATTTTGATGACTGTAGAACGGGTCATGCAAAATGTCCCAACCCCAGACCCCACCCTGGGAGTGGTGCTGCGAGCCTGACCGGCGGTATCGGTGTTTATTAAATTTGCAGCGGAATTAATCATCAGGAACATAGTTAGGAAAACCTTTTAGAGTTTGTAAAACACCAAACTTTTATATTTAAACAAATGGGTTAAAACCCATATTCCATTTATAATGTATTTATAGGGATAAACCTTAAATGTTGAAAACATAAACTTCTTCTTTTATTCAGGTAACTATAGCGACTTTATTTAAGCCTTGAGTGCTCCGTAACTGGCGTCTAATAGCTTCACATCAGGTTACCTCCTGAAACGCGTTTTGAACACATTTTAGCAGCAAGAAATACTAGCAAGTTCATTCCATTTTACAAAAATATATTGTTATACTTTACAGTATTGAATATCTACAAAACCAAAAGTCGGCGTCAATAGGTCTTGGATTTCAGTGGTGGAAAAAGGCGGTTGGGGTTTTTTTTTTGTCTTCGGTTCAAAGTTACGATGTTGCCCCTGTTAAAAAATACAGTTTTGCTATCGCTTTAGCTTTTGGCAAAATACGATTTTGCCTTAGCCAAAAAATACAATTTTGCCCCAGTTAAAAATTACAGAATTGCCATCATTTTAGTTATTTTTTTAAATCCCCATTGGCCCGTGTATGATACGATTTTACCCCAGTTAAATTTTTGAATTTGCCCCTGTTCAAAGTTATGATTTTTCCCCTGGTTAAAATATAACAGTATCGACATCGCTTTAGCTTTTGATAAATTACGATTTTAGTCCAGCCAAAAATTACAATTTCTCCCCTACCTCAAAATTACAGTATTGTCATTGTTTTAATTTTTTTAGAAAAACTATAGAAGTGCTTTGTTTTAATTGGTTGACTCGATTTAATATTTTTTCATGCCAAGCGGCTGCCTAACACTCGCTCATTAGTCCAGAGAAATTACACTTTTTCCCCGACCTCAAAATTACAGTCTTGTCATCGATTTCGTTTTTTTCTAGCAAACTATGGTATTGTTTTTTTAATTGTTTGAGAAATATTTGGCCTATCGCCCCGCAACGCGGGCGGGGCATCAACTAGTTATTTATATCTACCAAAAACTCAATCAGTATTTGTCACGTTAGCAGTTACAATTACTGTGGTCATATTGTAGTGTATACAAAACCCCACATACCGGCAATAATTGGAGAATACAAAGACTTAACTACTGTAAGTATAACTGAAAAACATTTAGGATTTTGTAAAGCAATTTGGTAAAAAGAGAGAATGACTCACTTTGAAATTTTAGGGTTTTACTATAAGCTTTCTGATAATATTTTCTGGTGATTATCCTTAGTTCCTAATAAAAATATACAATGCACACGTGTTAGTATAATAACCCAATTCAACATTATCAATACATCACGAGATCAGAACCCCGACGTAGTTTAATAAGCGTAGCCTTTATCAGGCAGCGCCTTGACATCCGTTGTTAGGTTCAAGATCAATCGGACAGGGTATTGAATTGTTGATCACGGGGTTAACACACTTACAACGGGAATAGTAGTTTAAAAGTATCCTTCTCAAGGATAGTGGTTCGTCCGTGTCCCCCAGGACGCATGCTTTTAGTGTGTGTGAACTCACCTCGGTTTGCTCTATAGATAGTTTACTTGTTAAAACAACTTTGATCAATCACGTCCTATTATTGTTACCATAACTAGTTAGGTTCGTATTCATATTGTCACTTATACATGTATTCAATATGTAGCATATAAGTAGTATGCATTTCATAACACAAAGCAAATCATGAGAATACAACTTAGTTCTGTGAACAGTAGCAGACTGATATTAAAACAGAGGTGTTCTAAGTGTGTGACCCAACAGTATGCATGGCCCAAATCACTAAGTGTGCGGCCCAAATTGCATGTATGTTGCAAATGGGGCCTGATAAGAAGACATCAGTCGAAACCATGAAGTCTCGACTCGAAATCAGGAGATCTCGAGTCGGAACTAAAAGGATCTCGAGTCGCAACCATGAGATCTCGAGTTGCTAAGATATCAGTCGAAACCTCAAGGTTTCGAGTCAGGCCTTGAGTCGGAACTGGACAGGTTTCGACTCGCAACCAAGCTGCTCTCGAGTCCGTTGATGTGAGGTGTCTTGTTTCGAGTCGGAAACAAGAAGATCCCGAGTCGCAATCGGACAGGTTTCGACTCGAAATCTGAATCAAAACCTCAAAGACTTCTATCTGATCATAAACCAATCAAAATCCACTAACATTTATCCTATCCATACAAAACCTAAATCAGATCAAAAGCACAACATTTCAAATATTTTTAACTATTCAAACAGTTCATCAGGGTTTCATCATTCATCAAAATAGATCTAACACTATATCTTCTAACACAGTTTCATCCATCTAACTAAACAGGAACATATATAACCCCTTTATCATATGAATCATCATGACACTATCCTCCTAAACCAATCTAACCTAAATCTTATGACACAACATCATCTACATTGTTTCATCCATTAAAAACAATCAAGATCATCAACATCATTCATCTCATAACTCAAAACAGTATTGATCAAACAAGTTCATTTATGTCAATCAAACAAGCATATCATCTTCACACAACAGCAAGACACAAACAAGTTATGCTATTCGTTTCATTTAATAAACGAATCCTTCATCAAATTAGCATCTTTATCATTCATTTTTAACAAAAATGGAAACACACTAACCAGATACTAGGCTGCGTAGGAGTGAGGATGAAATGAAGCTCCTAATCAATAGTTTCTAGTTATTCTCGGAGTTGATGGTGCTGCCATCAATTCGGTGATGATTCAGCCGCTGGATGCACGAAGAAAGGGAAGAACTTAGTGTTGTTTTTAGGGTTTTCTAGAGAGAGAAAGAGGATAAGGAGAGAGAGGGAATGAGAGAATGTTTTAGGATTGATGATGAAAGATTGTTGCCCAAAAATATTCCTTTGTCGGCTGACAAGGAGGGTTTTATACTCTTTCCAAAATCGTGCACCTCTAGGGTTTCGAGTGCGCTTGCATCAGTTGGGCCTGGCCATGAATACATGACCCATTTGTCCAACAGTGAGGGGTGTTCAGAACTAGAAGTCCCGACTCGAAAGCATGAGGTCTCGAGTCAAAACCGAGGGGTTTCGACTTCACTTATATATTTATACACATTAGCACATAGTAACATGAATATTTATATTATACATTTTCACATAACTACCATATAATAAATCCGTTAATTATCAATCTAATTCTCGTTTAATAAATTCCCATAGTTTCAACATAAAAGAAATGTGCAGGAAAACCCGAAGTGTCACAGGTATGGGCTCGTTGTAAGCTGGTATGGGTTCTCCGTATGGCATGTAGGGATATGGGTCGTTCATCAGGTCTTGAAATGCCCAGTCATTAGTCCACCATTGTTCTAGTGGGTTTGGTGCTGGTAACCTGGGTATTTCATTAGGGTTGAAAGCTGGTAATGGCAGTGGGTTTTCTTAATTTGGTACTGGATACATTGGTATTGGTGCTATGGGTTGTTTTGGGTATAAAAGTAATAACTGAGGTTCTGGTTCTGCTACACGTTAAGGTCGAGCTCATTTTCTGCAGTTCAGAACATATCAAGACTAGCTAATCTCCTATCCAGTTCTTCCCACAGAGGTCTAGTTACTTGAATCTGAGCAGTTCCATCAACTAAGGTTATTGTTGCTTATTGGGTTTTCCTTTTTCTTCTCTTCTTGTTGGTGCATATTGTGTGACAACAGCTTAGATTTGGTCTTTGGATATCTTGTAGTTAGTTAAACGATAAACAGTTAGCGGGTTTAGCTTTGTATTAGTGAGATAATAGAGTTTGGGCTAAACAAAACCCACATTGGGTCTAGGGGGACGAATTAGGCTTGTCCATGTAGGAAACCCTAGCCCAAGTAGCAAACCTTGTGTTATATAAACAAGGTTAGGCTTTAGGGTTTAGGTTAATCAGCCAGAACAGAGTTTGAGAGACATAATTTCGTGAGAGCTAGTGCTTGGACGAAAATGAGTGTTGGTTAGGGTTTTAATTGATTGTAATTCAGTTTGATTGATAATCAATAGAAAACCCGGTTTGAAAGTAAATTGTTGTTTCTGTTCCTACAGGTTTTCTGCTATATTCTGATCAAGAGGATTCCGCACTCTTGATCGGATTGACAATTCTGTGAAGATCCATAAGACTCAAGGGGACCTACAATTGGTATCAGAGCATTAGGCTCTTGAAGGCTCGGTTCAGAATTGTGCTTGGCAGAAACAGGGAGTTTTTCGAATTTTTGAAAATTAGGGTTTTAAAATTTTCGAATTTTTCTGTTCGTTTGATAAAGTTTTCGAATTTTTTGGCTTTTTTGATCTTCTGTTTTGTTTGTTTGCTGTTTTGCAGGTTTTGGAGAAAGTTCTGGTTGATTATTTTGAAGAATTTTGGCTGAAAGACTTGAAGATTCGAAGACTGTTCTTCGTGTTCTTCATTTGTGTTGGAGAGGAGATAGAATCTTTAAAAAGTTCAACAGATTAAGTTTCTGAATTTACTGATTTAGTGAAATTGAAAGACCTGCGAAATTAACAGACCAGCATAGTTAGCGGCGAAATTAAAATCCAAAGGCGACTTTGGTAAGCGAATAATTTTCCACAGCGAAATTATCTCGGTTTCGGCGACTTTGTCAGTCGTCTAATAGCGAATTTGGCAGCAAAATTAACCAGCGAAATTGACTGATCAGTGAACTTGAACTTTTCAGCGAAATAGACTAGCAAAATTAACCAGTTGACCAGCGAAATTAATCTGCTACCCAGCGAACTTAAAAACCAGCGAAACTAAAGTGGTGGAATTTCAGTTGGCAAGCATCGATAAAATTTCAGTGTTTTGCAAATAGAAATTGATCCGTAGCTCGTTTGACAGAACCGTATGCACCGTTGAACTCGGTTGATTTTTAGGACAAAAAAAAGACTCTGGAAAATCCCGAATTCGGTTTTTGACATTATATATCATTGGATTCGTCTTCTCGAGACGATTCTAACGGTGTAATTTGGTAACCACTGTTTTCGGAGAAATTTTGTACGGTTTTATCAGTCTCCAACGTTAAAATGTCAAACATGTCTACTTTGAATGAGCTGTTGAAGATGGAGCATGAGGTTGGCACTACCAACAAACCACCTAAGATGATGAAGGTGGAAAATTACTTGACTTGGAAGGATCGTTTTCAATCATTCGTTGAATATCAGGACACGCGTATGTGGATATGCATTGAAGAGGGGTACACAAACCCTACACATGACTTCGAGGGCAGACTACATAGAACAGCCTATGTGAACATGCAAGAGGCTGACAAAAAGATGTATGAGGCTGAAAAGAGAGCCTTGGCTGCAATAAAGATGTCGTTACCTGATAGCATCAAGCATACTTTCAAGAAGTACACCAATTCAAAAGATATATGGGATGCATTAGAAAAGCGATATGCAGGAAATGCAGATGTTAAGAAGAACAAGATTGATCTACTGAAGAAGCAGTTTGTTGTGTTTAAGTACATGAAACATGAGTCACTTGAAGACATCATCACTCGTTACTACCATCTGATGTCAGAAATGGAAAATTATGAGATCGATTGCTATACTGACGTAGAGAAGAATGACAAACTGCTCGATGCCTTACCTACCAAGTGGGATATCTACACTCTCATGATCAAGGGTGAAGCAGATTATGAAACAAAAGAGCTTGAAGAAGTAGTTGGAAAGCTGAGAGCTTATGAGCAAAGTATGAAGAAGAAAGATACTGGATATGCTCAAGTTCAAGATCCATCGGTTTACAATGGGCTTACATCTTCTTCATCTCACAACGCTTCTAGCGACTCTGCTACTGTGTTTCTATCATGTGATAATGAGCAGGTTATAATGAATGAGGATGGTGATGTGTGTTTTGTAGCTGCTTCAGGAGGATCAACAGGTGTCAAGAAAACATCAACTTCTAAGCAGAGTAGTAGTGCTAAGTCAATGCCAAAGAGTGTGAAGTCTGCTGAAGAACATCTTGTTCTACTTTCTTCATTCGTTGCATCTTATGAGAACTATATTCAGGGGAAGATATCTGATCCTGCTACTTTAGATGAAGATTATGATCAGATTGACCCTGGTGATCTAGAGGAGATGGATTTACAATGGGAGATGTCCATGATTTCTAGACGAGTGAAGAGGTTTATGAATAGAACAGGAAGGAAGTTTGTAGGGAGAAGTGTTGGTTTTGACAAGACCAAAGTGAGGTGCTTTAACTGTCAAAGTTATGGGCATTTTGCTAGGGAATGTCAGAAACAAAAACAAGAGACTTCAAGTCAGAGTTCAAACAACAGGAATGCATCAAACAATTCTAGCTCAAAGGCTTTGATCTCTACAGCACAAGAAGGTTCTTATGATTGGAGTATTCATCTAGAAGATAATGAAAATGCCACTCAGGCATTCATGGCAGAGATAGTGCTAGTTGAAGATGTTGAAGTTACTTTGGGAGATGCTGAAGTGAAAGTGGATGCTGAGGTGAATACGGAGAGGAAAGCTGAAGAAGAGAAGAGTGATCAGACAACAGATGCTGAAGAAGAAAAGCAGAAGTCTGACCATGAAAAGGAAGCTGAGGAAAAATATGCAAAATACAAAAGAATGGAAGCTCAACTTACAGCTCTAATGGCCAATCTTGACAAACAAACAGGAGAGGTAAAGTCTAATTTTGTGTGTTTAAAATGTCGTGAACTACATGGTGAGGTTGACAGGTTTTCAACACAAAACAAAAGTTTGGTAAGCGAGATGTCTGACGTTAAAGAATCAAATTTTTTTGCTAAAAGAAATGAGTCTCTATACTTGAAGAAAATAAAAGGTTATGAAAGTGAAATTGAAGCCGTAACCTGCAAATTAAATGAAAAACTTCAAGTCATAGACTTAGCTCATGAAATGATGGCTGAGAAAACAAAAGAGATTTCTGAAAAGTGCAAAGAGTTGTCAGATTCACAACTCAAAATTGTTGAACTTGAAAAGAAATTAGGTCAATTGTAGGATCGTTAGACGACCTGACGAGTCGATCAGAAGAGTGCTCAGACTGAATCAGAGGCGGAATTCATTGATTCAGTCTTTGTTTAGCTTGATTTCACTAATTTGTCTCTGTTTATTGCACTTATTAACAAGTTACAAGCTCTGGAGACGATTCGACAGGGCTTCGCCATTACACAACCTCACTACAACCGCTACATAGTTCGGCTTGAATGACTCTATATATAGGCAAGTAGGTTTCGCTTATACGTACATGTACGTATAAGCGGGACTACATCATTACCTTATAAGCAGAACCATCCCAATGACACACAAGCGAAACTACCCTATGACACATAAGCGGAACCATGTCTAAAACATGATTTCTCAATTTCCGTGCATGATACAATCAGCCCTAACCTAAGACTCGAACTAAGATGTAGTTGATAGACGACTGCACCAACAGACTCCCCCTTGAATGTTGACGGAATCTTCAGTGAGAGTCTTCAATCATGACAGCTCTTCACTCTTAATCGGTCTTCTTCAGGAACTCTTCCTGGAATTATGTACCCGGATCTTTCTCTGGCTCTAACTTTCATCAGACTCCCCCTATCATCAAGCTGGGATCGCCGTCCGGAATTCGTTATTACCATTGAAATCAACTCCTGGCTTTATCAGTTTAAAACTTCTTCTCAGGTTTTGATGTATCTCTTGGCTTTCCGTAGAAACAGGATCAGAAACCTGCACAACTCAAACACTCTATCACAAACAAACAAAATTGTGATTCAACTTAATGAATCAACTAATCATTCAAAAATATTCGAGAATTTTTCACATTTAAAACCTATTAAACTTTCTAAAATCTGATTAAACATTTCAAACCAATTTAGCCAAACCTCTGTTCATCATGATTAGCCTTTGAGATCTTGAATATCTGCTCTCCAACGTCAGTTGTCGAAAATCTTTTTGGATTTTTCAAATGTGAAACATAAATGCAATAACAAAAATTAAGTGCAGAAAAGAAATATATACAAACATATTTTTGTGAGTTCGTGCAAGAGGATCATATCAGCTGATGACTAGACACTAGCACCATTAAGCTGTTAATTCATTTTAAGCTTTTAAACAATTCGCATAGATTGCTGATATTCTGATCCACTTAAATTTTCACAAAATGTTCAACTTGTTCGGGATACAGAATTAGTGTTTTAGAACTTAAACATTTACATGTGTCCCACCTCAGTATATACTCCCGTATCCAGACCCCAGTATTCAGTCTTACAGGTGAGTATACCACAGCTGATATCTGTTAAGGGGTTATGTGCGAGGGCCGTGAGAGCTCAAATCGATACTTCCGTATACGCAGAGAGATGACGGCTTCGACTTTAAGGTGTGTCCCCTTTAGAGGATCTTTTATTTTCAACAGCAGCGACTATCAATTTTATTGTTTCATCAGCATGCTGAGGGCGAGCTTATATTTCAAAGCTTTTTGCAGAAAGCATTATCCGGGGACTAGGTCAGTACTTCCATACAGCAGAAGTCCCGGGATAATACCCCAGATATCACTGAGCATAAAGACCTAGTATCTCAGAATACGGGACCCTTCAAACAGGATTTCAGGGGTTACCTTTATATCCTGGAGGTGTTCCCCACGTAGACGCAAGTGAAATTTATGTTTATATCCCAAACTGATCTACTAATTCTGTGAAAACCTATCAGCACATATTTAGTGAGACTGCTTAACTGCATTTTAAACACTACAAATCTTTAGCGTACTGTGCCAGTCTAGCTGATGTACTATCATTTCCCCTATTCGCACTAAAACTCATTTTTAATTTTTCAATGTTTTTGACATTTTCAAATTTTCTAATTTTTAAAATTTTTACTCCCCCTAAAATCAAAATATGTTTCAATTTTGATTTTCTGGGAAAATTTGAAACAAACTGTACAAAGTTGACAACATGATATCGAATCGGTTCAATTCGCCATCCACTTGGCGTAAACAATCAGAACTCCCCCTCACAACAAACTATTTTCCCATTATGATTTCAAAACACTCAAGTTTGTATTAATCAAAATGGTTTTTCCGGAAAAATTAGTTTGTTTACCAAACATTTGTGGGTTCGGGGTTACTTCATCACATTGTTTTCTTCAAACATTTGAAAGATTTATCATTTCCAGTTTTACCATAAACCATTTGTAGAAAATCAAGTACAACTTAATGTCCCTGATTTACCACCTGTAAGGCGAAAAATCACCAGAGTGAAATTTCTCAAAAAATGTGCCGATTCATGTTCCACGCTTACCAACCTGGGAACTCCGGCAAGTCAGGTTTTTCTTATTTAAACAGATTCACCCAAGCCTGACGGTCCTTGGGTGATTTCGAATTCTTGTTCAACAATGGTGGAGAGTTTACATCATCCATTGTTAAACTGAATTCTCCTTTTTTACCTCAATCAATGGCTCCTCTGGCTTTGAAGAACCAGAATCATTGCCAGCACATGGCTTGTCTAACTTTGGCCTGTCAGATTCATCGTCTGAAGGTGGCTTGTCTGACTTTGACATGTCAGATTCATCGCCGACCATTTTCTTCTTTTTCTTTTCCTCTTTCGTCCTCAGATTTGTATCCGATGAATTCGTCTTTCTTGACTTTGCAATCGAAGGAGTCGATTCATCAGAACTCTTATTTTTACCAACAGATGAACTCGAGGACAATATCTTCTCAAGATACTCTCTCGCCTTCTTCCTCTTTTTCCTCAGTCTGTCTTTCTACCCCTGTGAAAGTTTAACTTTCTTTTCTTGAATTGTCTGTTCTTGAACTTTAGGTTTTAGAACCTTCTGTTCATGGGGCTTGACTTTGACTGGAATCTTTGCCAATTTCTGAGACTTAGCCCTCAATCTGTCATTCGATCTCCTTGGGCAACCTCTAGCAATGTGACCTCTGATTTGACAGTTAAAGCATCTTCTCGTCTCAAAATTCCTTCTCTGGCAGTTAACAGCAATGTGACCTTGATAACCGCATTGGTAACACACTCTGTTATCGTACCATGTACCACGCTCACACCAAACGCTCAGATCATAGCATTGTCTGGCTTGGTGATATTCCTTCCTCATGTTTGATGGATTTGGCTTTTGAGCACTGTGGTTCGACCTACACCACTTATTACCAACAATTTTTGAGTTATCATTTTTTACTTTTTGTAATTTTTTATTTTGATTGGATGATCGATCTGATGAGCTGTTATTCTCTTTTTGAACATTTTTCAATTTTTTACCATTTTGTTTTTGTTCCACTTTCTTCTTCAAAGGTTTTTGCTTAGAGCATTCTCCCTTTTCAGTCGATTGTAAAACAGTTTTCTGAAATTTTTCTTTTAATTTCGATTTTTCAATTTTTTTATTTACATCATCAGATTTCTCATCACAATCTTCAACTTTGACATTGTCAAAGTTTGTGACATCGTTACTTATTGGAACAGAATTGATCGGTTTTGGACGAGGAAAATTCAAACTGTCTGATGCAGTCACAAAACCTATCAATTTCTTCTCAAGTTCATCGATCTTGTTTCTTGAATTTTCAGCTTCATTTTCAAGCTGAGATATTCTTTCAAGATGAGACTTGATTGATTTTTCATTCTCAATTTTCATGTTTTCAAGAACAGTCTTTTCATTTTCCAAAACTTTTATCTGTTCTTGAAATTTCGTTTCATTAGCTTTCAAATTCTTGTTCTCAAGCTTTACCCAGAAATCTTCATTTTCTGAAGATTTCTTTTTGCTTTCAAAGTCTTTTTTCTAACTCTTCAATTTTCTTTCTAGCACATTCACCTTCTTTTTCAAGTTTGATAATTTTCTGAAGATGGGAATTTATCAATTTTTGCTTTTCGATGTTATTTTTGCTAAACACATCTCTCCCATCTTCAAGAATTTTTAATTAACTTTGAAATTCTCTCTCAGTTTTTAATTTTTCAATTTCAAAACTTTTAATCTTTTCTTCCAAAACTTTTGCCTTTTCTTTCTCACTTTTGTTTTCAGATTGCAAACTGTTCAAACCAACCAACAGTTTGTCATTTTCAGTTTTTAACTTCTCACAATTTCCCTGCAACATAAGAATCTGTTTAATATCAGCTTGTTTTTCATCGTTCAACTTCTTGATTTCCAATGCCAAACTTTCCGCATCTTTCACGAGTTTGTCGTTGTCAGTCTTAAAGTTGTCACATTTGAAGCACACTGATTCAAAATTTGAAATTTCATTCTTCACAGATTCTTCAACCTTTGGAACTTGTTCTTTCTCTATCTTATATGTACCTGCACCAAAGATTGTAACAAAATTAATAGGATTTTCATTATCATCAATATAACAACCTCTTTTCATATCATATATCAAATTTCTTTTTGCTGCCCAACAAACATTGATTCTTTTGTTTATTTCATTTATCACATCTAAATTCAAATCTTCCAAATTCATTTTTATCTTATCCAACACATCTCTCTTCTTTTGATAATATTCATAATCGTGATTTTTAAGTTTTCTAATGAATTTATTCAGAGATAATTGTGAAAAATTATAATTTTCTCTCAAATTTTTCAAGCAATCATCCCATTCAGCTGATAATCCATTAGCAAACTTTGATATCTTATCAGCTTCTGTTATTACTATTTGATTTTCCTTCAAATAGTCAATCAAACGATCAAAACGTTTCTCCAAATCATCCAATTTTTCATCTTTCTTACTCAGAAAACATTCGAAACGTTTACACCAAACCTCTTTGGGCAATTTCTGATAAGAACTACTAAGATATCCTCGATACCTATCATTCAACCTTTTAAGATCATTGTTTTCTTGCTCATCAAACCTCATTGTTATTTTTCACATAATCCCGACAAATCTTTGTTGTTCACAAAAACGAAACTTTCCACTTGTTCAAATAAGCGAAACCTGAGAGACCAAATAAGTGAAACTAACACAATGTTCAAATAAGCGAACCACCTAATGTCCAAATGAGCGGAACCTTCTGAAAAGTGTCATAAAAGCGGAAGTAGAATGATTTTGAAGCGGAACCTTTGAATTTTGGACACAAAAGCGGAACTACTCAAGCGAAACTCCAAATTGACACTTGAAGCGAAACCTAACAAGCGAAACTCCTGGATTTTGTTGACACAAAAGCGGAACTATCAGGTCAAATAAGCGAAACTATCAGTTGTTCGAATAAGCGAAACCAAGTCCGAAGCTGATTTGATCCATTTTTAGTCCGTATTTAGGTCCAAAACTTTCCAGGGTTTTTCTATGTCCAATATCACACAATCTGTGAAATTTTGATCCAAATTTGACGTGTAAAACTTCCTGAACTGATGAAAGAAGGTGTAGAAATCAGAATTTTTGAGCGAAAACGAGCTAAACGGTAAGAACTCTTCCTCCTGAGCTCTGATACCACATGTAGGATCGTTAGACGACCTGACGAGTCGATCAGAAGAGTGCTCAGACTGAATCAGAGGCGGAATTCATTGATTCAGTCTTTGTTTAGCTTGATTTCACTAATTTGTCTCTGTTTATTGCACTTATTAACAAGTTACAAGCTCTGGAGACGATTCGACAGGGCTTCGCCGTTACACAACCTCACTACAACCGCTACATAGTTCCGCTTGAATGACCCTATATATAGGCAAGTAGGTTTCGCTTATACGTACATGTACGTATAAGCGGAACTACATCATTACCTTATAAGCGGAACCATCCCAATGACACACAAGCGAAACTACCCTATGACACATAAGCGGAACCATGTCTAAAACATGATTTCTCAATTTCCGTGCATGATACAATCAGCCCTAACCTAAGACTCGAACTAAGATGTAGTCGACAGACAACTGCACCAACATCAATTCAGGGACTCTACTTTTGTTATGAAACACCTGATGGGTGGGTTAAAGAAGAGTAATGACAAGATTAGTTTGGGATTCAAGGGATTTAATGAAGTCCCACCTCCTCTTAGTTATGATTATTCATTCCTACCTGATGAAGATGAGCTAACCAATTTTATGTCAACAGCACCAAGTAGTTCCACATCAAGACAAGGTGATGAGTCTGCATGTGATGATGCTAAGAAGAATAATAACAGCAAACCAGTTTTGAAAAAGAAAACTTCACATCCTAAGAATAAGAATCCAAATGTTGCTAAACAGATTAATTTTGTTCAAGGAAGTGACATGAAAACCGAAACAGCTGTTATTGAAAATGAATCTAATATAGAGTTTGCTAAAAACAAGAACAAAGAAAATTCTGAAACTAAGCAAACTAAACCAAATTCGTCTAAAGCATCATCATCAAAACCTGAATGTAGTTCAAAGGCTTCAGATAAGAAGTCTTCGAAAAAGAGATCGTGCTTCAAATGTCACACCAAGGGACATGTAGCTAGCTGCTGTCCTAACAAAAAGAGTGAAGCACAAATTGGTGAAAAACATAGAGGGAAATCACCAAAGAAGAAAGGTGATAGTGAGGAGAAAAGTTCAAATTCTCCAAAGAAATCTGCTCCTAAGCAACCAGAGAATGTTGCTGTTGGTGTAGATAAGGCTGGAACAGGAACTCCACAAGTTCCACATTTTCAAAGAAATCAACCAAGATTTCATCCTAGATCTCCACCAGGCAGATATGAGAGACCTAGAAGCAGTTCACCTAGAATGAACAATTATAATTCAAATAATTTCAGAAGTCAAGGTCAATATCAAAATCGATACCAAAATTATAGTGGTCGAACTTTTTATAACAATGGCTTTAGAAATTATAACAATAATGCTTCTTGGAATCAAAATTCAAGGTATCAAAGTCAAAATTTTCAAAGGTCAAATAGTCCAAACACATATAGGAACCCTCAGGACCAAAGACCTAGTGGAAATCAAAATCAAATTCCATCAACAGGTCTGAGATCCAAGACTCCAGTTAGGAGTAATGGATATTGGATGGATGTTCCAGTGGTTGGTGAATTTGGACGAGCCAAGACCATTAAGGCTCGGGTCCCCCAATCTAACTAATTTCTTAAGTTAGTGTGTGCAGGAGCTGCTAAGGAGGATTATCAACTTATGTTGATAGTGGCTGCTTCAGGCACATGACAGGGGATGTGAGATTGTTGATATATATATATATACATATATATATATATATATATATATATATATATATATATATATATATATATATATATATATATTTTAAATGATTTAATTTGAAGTTCAAAGTGCTGAGTCGACACAGAAGAGAACCTGGCAGATCTTTATACTAAAGCATTTGACAGGGCTCGCTTTGAACATTTAGTCGAACTCAACGGGATGAGGAATCCTGAATAACTGGTTTTTCATAAGAATTTTGTAAATAGTTTACTATTTTCTTAAAAAATCAAAAATACAAAAAACATTAAAACATCAAAAACATAAAAAAAAACATAGAAAATCAAAAATGAGATATCACTGTGTGAAAAAGAAGAGATGATAGTACATTAGCAAGTTAGACTGTCACACTTAAATTGAACCTAAATTGCTTAAGTGTGATAGCAGCTTCATTATACGATGTACCAGTAGGCAAAAGCATAAAATAATCAACTTACCAATGTGATATAAACCTAAATGAACTGAATAAGAGTGGGGAACACATCAGTGGTGTATGGTTTAATAACCTTAAATCTTGCGTTGATAGATTGCCAAAATCTGAGGTTTTGGGTCTTTATACTGTTATTTCATCCGGGGATATCACGGGTGTCCTTCTGCTGCATCCAGATACATGCTGACCTAGACACACCCAGGATATCTTAAAAGAGCTAAAAATGCCAAAACCCTGAAAATGAAGAAGCTCTTATACAGAGTCATTCAAAAAGTGCAAAAAGCATAAATCGTACCAAAAAAATGGTATTTGTCTTAGCCCTCGATAAGATATTTTGGTCTCTCTGCTGTACGGAAGTACTGACCTGTTCACCAATTATCTATCGTTGTAAAACAAAACGGATGAATTCAGTATACTCACCTACTACGATGAATCTTTGTGCATACCTTGATCGCGGGGGTATATCCTGAAGTGGGACACACTAGTATTTCAGTATAATAAAATTACCTTAACGTGTCATATGGTAATGGTACTTGAAATGTTCATGCATTTTGTTTAAGTGGACAAACATACTAGTAATCGTCTTGAACTGCTTTTCACGAAAAATTAAATAAAGAATTATCTAATAGTGTGAAACAGTTTGATTGTGCTGATATGATCTTCTTACTAGTGATTCTCACAAAAATAGAGTGTTTATTGCTTTTGTATTTACTTGCTTTCAGAAAATATACAAATCCAAAAATAGTGTCTTTTTCTGTTTAAAATTCTTAACGTACGGAAAACTGTTATTCTTGGAGGAATTGTTAATGATAGGGGGAGACGGTGTTAGAAAGTGAGTTCAAAATCTTCAAAATCAGACAGGTTCTTGTGTGTTGGACAAAAAGTTTTGCGTGTTGGTGATAAGTTAAAAATGCTTAATCTGTGATACAGTTTAACTAATCTCTTGAATAATAATAATTTATTTAAATTTGTTGAAAAATTCTTATGGTTTCTCGAGATGTTTGTTTTATAGTATACAGATTGAAGTAGTTTGTTGCTGTGAAGTGTGAAGATGAGAGTTTGATTGGATGCATGGTAGAACCTCCTTTCTACATTGCAGACAAGATTGAAGAGTTCGGAGGTTGCTTTGCAAATGCTAAACTGGAGTTTACTCAAGTGCTAATGTTTTGAAGATTTGGTGATTGGATGCATCAGCTTAGGGAGAGTCTGTTGCTGACAGAAGCTATTGAAGCTGAAGCTATCCAAAGACCAAAGACAGTGCAAGACTACATGAAGATTGCAAGAAGACTGAAGACAAAGTTTTTATGAAGCAATTGTCAAGGGGGAGTTTGTTGGTGCATATTCTATGACAACAGCTTAGATTTGGTCTTTGGATATCTTGTAATTAGTTAAACGATAAACAGTTAGCGGGTTTAGCTTTGTATTAGTGAGATAATAGAGTTTGGGCTAAACAAAACCCACATTGGGTCTAGGGGGACGAATTGGGCTTGTCCATGTAAGAAACCCTAGCCCAAGTAGCAAACCTTGTGTTATATAAACAAGGTTAGGCATTAGGATTTAGGTGAATCAGCCAAAACATTTGTGTGTAAGAATTTTCGTGAGAGACATTGTCTTGGACGAATTTAGAGTTGGTTAGGGATCTTAATTGATTGTAATCAGTTTGATAGATAATCAATAAAGATTCGGTTTGAAAGTGAATTGCTGATTTCTGTTCCTACACGTTTTCTGCTATATTCTGATCTAGAAGATTCCACACTCTAGATTAGATTGACAATTCTGTGAAAGATCCATACATCAAAGGGACCTACGCTTCTCCCTTTTCTCCTTATTAAACCATCCCTTTTTCTTAGGTGGAAAGGCTTCCTCAGATTTTGCTTTAAAAACAAAAGGTTCTTCAGTATCAGCCACGTATCCGGGTGATGTCTCAGATGATCCTTTATCCATTGGAGAATTGGATATGTGACGATAGGCGTCAGATGTATTTTGATCACTCATACTATGAACTCAAAATCATCAAAATAACATAAAAGTCATAATATAATTATTAAGATTTATTAACACAGAATAACATATAAATTTCCTAACACAATTGTTTAGAATTTAGGTATTAAAAGAACACCTAAATGGCTTAAACTAGTGGCTCTGATACCACCTTCTGTCGCAACCCCCGACCCACACTGGGAGCGGGTGCTACGAGCCTGATTGGTGGTATCAGTGTTTATTAAATTTGCAGCGGAATTAATCATCAATATCGTAGTTAGGAAAACCTTTCAGAGTTTGTAAAACACCAAACTTTTATATTTAAACAAATGGGTTAAAAACTATATTTCATTAATAATGTATTTATAGGGATAAACCCTAATTGCTGAAAACATAGACTTCTTCTTTTATTCAGGTAACTATAGCCACTTTATTTAAGCCTTGAGTGCTCCATAGCTGGCTTCTAGTAGCTTCACATCAGGTTACCTGAAATGCGTTTTGAAAATATTTTATCAACAAGAAATACTGGCGAGTTCATTCCATTTTACAATGTTTATATCTACCAAAAACTCAATCAGTATTTGTCAGGTTGGCAGTTACAATGACTATGGTCATATTACTATTGGCTAAGTTTCATCCAATAACAATGCTTGACTAGTAGTGTATACAAAACCCCACATACCGGCAGTAATTGGAGAATACAAAGACTTAACTACTGTAAGTATAACTGAAAACATTTAGGGTTTTGTAAAGCAATTTGGTGGTAAAAAGAGAGAATGACTCACTTTGAAGTTTTAGGGTTTTACTATAAGCTTTGTGATAATATTTTCTGGTGATTTTCCTGAGTTCCTAATAAAAATATACAATGCGCACGTGTTAGTATAATAACCCAATTCAACTTTATCAGTACATCACGAGATCAGAACCCCAACGTAGTTTAATAAGCATAACATTTATCAGGCAGCGCCTTGACATCCGTTGCTGGGTTCAAGATCGATCAGACAGGGTATCGAATCAGTGATCAGGGGTTAAAACACTTACATCTGGACTTGGTCTTCCTTAACGAATCAATTGACAATAATACCATTCATTTAACCTGTCTGACTTAACTGGGTTTTAATTTTTGGACTGAAGTGGTGCGTTTCCAGTATGTCAGGGAGGAAAAACTGTTGCATTTTTTAAAATTGGCCTGAAATGGTAAAAGTGGCTTTGGTTTGGAGGTTTCACCGCCCCTATTTTATCCGGTCTACTCGGGTTAGAGTCTGAGGGGCTGTTTGGAAACTTATGAATGAGTAAGCGCTGAATCTGTAAAACTAAGAGTCAGTATAATGATTAACCGTTTAGAGGCAAATGTTTAATCAATTCAGATAAGAGATCTTAACCATTCAGACTCAACATAATGCTTAACTATTCAGATGCAGACGTTATGCGTGAACCATTTAGACATCTGCTCGTAAAACAAAAGCTCTGAACCATTAAGTATTGAACCAGTAAAAGTAAGAGATCTGAATAATTAATAGCTCATTAAAACCTGAAACAAACAACCCCTAACTATACATGGTTTTGGTTACTTTATGTTTTATTATTACGTCATTCAGACAGATGTATTTTTATTATATTCTTTTGAAATGTTATCGTCAACTAATTCAAGTTATTGCCAATGATCCCCAGCCCAAGTGGTTGGGAGGAGGTCAGGAGTTTTCCCTCTTGGGGGTTCCTTCTGGAGGGGTGCAGGTTCGAGTCTACTCTGGTACCAATATTAGGTAATTTCAGTGCGGCTGGACCTTAGGGGGGGCCTGGGATTCGAACCCGCAATGCGGGCGAATTTCTTAAGGGGAATGAACCGTTAACCGTTAAAAAAAAAAACTAATTCCAGTTATTGAATTAAAAAATGAAAAAGAAAAGATCAACATCCAACGGACTGCATTAATTTATCTAAATTCTTTTATCACGTAGTATTATTTTATAAAAACAAAATGCAATTTTATTTCTCCTATTTAACAGGTGAAGAAACACTAATGTGTAAAAGAAAATGTTAGTGGATTTTTATGAGAAAACAAAAGGAAAGTGTGCTAGTATTTATGTGCAAAAAAATTACTAACGCTAAGGTTATGGGGTATACTCTAATATCTAGAGTGTTAACAATGACATGGCATGTTAACTAACATTGCAAACCACTCCCTCTTTGTGTTAAAGTGCATTAAATGAGTTATGTGTTAACATGTTAACCCAATTTTAAGAGATTGAATTAATTATTATTTTCTTTTTTAGACAAAAACCCAATGTTAAAGTGCATTAAATGAGTTATGTGTTAACATGTTAAACCATTTCCTTAGAGTGAGACAAAGTGAAATGAGGAAAAAAAGTTGATGTGTCACTTAGGTGAAGTTAACTTAGGTTAAAGTATACCCAAAGGCCTAAAAAACTTATAAAAAATACAAGTATGTTATTTCTTATGTTAATGTGAGATAGTCCATTTGATAAAAACTTATGTCTTTTAAAGGGACGTCTTACATTCAAACCGAGAGTTTATTTAATTATGGTTGTAGTAGTAAGCTTTGCCCCTAAAAGACTATGTTATTTCTTATGGTATTTTCCCTTTTTAAAAGATTGAGTTTATTTAATTATGGTCAGTCCGGTCCAGGTGAGCTCCCACACAACTCATGGAATTTAAAATTCAAAAATTAAACGGGTGTGAATGGGCCTAATGGTTAATCATAGCCATAAGCTCATATACAAGGCTCAAATATCAGCCCGGTATAATCCTAGCCCGCTAATATCGGCCCACTTTTTTAAAATGAATTTAAGTATTTAACTCAGCCGCTTAGATGTTTCGTGAAAAGAAAATATATATAAACGTATATATTTATGATAGTTATCTGAAAAGAAACTACATGAACGTGTATATTTATGAGTCATAAACACATAATCTGTATGTGTTGCACATATGTGTGTATATTTCCATTACTTTAAAATAGTTAATTTGCAATCCGAAACACGAAAAGAATAGTATAAAACTAGTGAGATTATCAGTGCTACATTATGTGGTTTCGTTCGATATCTATTTTGGTTTAGTATAACAACCCACCGAAATAAATAAACTCAAAAGAATATTGGCACATTTTTTACATCGATCGAAAACCATAAACATAAATTTAAATTGGACAGCGAAATTGGCTAATTTAAATTAATTGCAAATGGAAACTTAAACGTTATCTTAAATATAACTTCAATAAAAAGGAAAAATAAAACTAAAAGACTAAACATAAAGAAAAGTATAGAAATAGAAATAATAAAGTCCAAAAAAACAAGAAAGAAAAAAAGTACATAGAAACATTTTATATTTGACTGGACATATTCTTATTCTGAAGAAAAAAATGACATCGAAACGTAAATCAACTTGAATTTACGCCAACACGTACAGTAAACTAAGCACATGATAAAATAGTTACGACGCGTTGCGGCGATTTAAAAACGCAAATTGACTCAAATTTATACCGTCTAATGAAAACGTATTTTATTTTAGAGTAAATTACAAGTTTTGTTCTTTATGTTTACACCAAATTGCAGGCGTTTTCCTTTAGCGCAAAAGTTGACAAGTTTTGTACTTAATGTTCAAAAATCTTGCACGTTATGTCTTTTAAGCCAAACCCAATTAGATTTTTAGTTAAGTTTGGTCATGTGCATTGCACATGAGTGCATTTTTGTCATTTCATTTTCAGGGACTATTTTTGTGTAAATAACTTATAGAGTTAATTGCCAAAATCGTCCTTGAGGTTTGGGCAGTTTTGCCATTTTCGTCCAAAATGACACTTTTGTACCAAATTACCCCCAACGTTTGTAACTTTTTGCCACTTTCATCTAAAACACAAACTTAGTTTATTTTTTCTGTTAAGTTGAGAATATTTTGATGAAACTGACAAATATAAAACCAAAGGGACGATTTTGCCAATTTACTCAAACTCTTTTAAATCTCTTTTATTAATTAATTTTGTTACATATATAATAAAAAAGAATATACATGCAATTTTCATCCAACCACCGAAATAAATAAACTCAACAGAATATTGGCACATTTTTTACATCGATCGAAAACCATAAACATATATTTAAATTGGACAGCGAAATTGGCTAATTTAAATTAATTGCAAATGGAAACTTAAACGTTATCTTAAATATAACTTCAATAAAAAAGGAAAAATAAAACTAAAATACTAAACATAAAGAAAAGTATAGAAATAGAAATAATAAAGTCCAAAAAAACAAGAAAGAAAAAAGTACATAGAAACATGTTATATTTGACTGGACATATTCTGAAGAAAAAAAATGACATCGAAACGTAAATCAACTTGAATTTACGCCAACACATACAGTAAACTAAGCACATGATAAAATAGTTACGACGCGTTGCGGCGATTTAAAAACGCAAAGTGACTCAAATTTATACCGTCTAATGAAAACGTATTTTATTTTAGAGTAAATTACAAGTTTTGTTCTTTATGTTTACACCAAATTGCAGGCGTTTTCCTTTAGCGCAAAAGTTAACAAGTTTTGTACTTAATGTTCCAAAATCTTGCACGTTATGTCTTTTAGGCCAAACTCAATTAGATTTTTGGTTAAGTTTGGTCATGTGCCTTGCACATGAGTGCATTTTTGTCAATTCATTTTCAGGGACTATTTTTGTGTAAATAACTTATAGAGTTAATTGCCAAAATCGTCCTTGAGGTTTGGGCAGGTTTGTCATTTTCGTCCAAAATGACACTTTTGTACCAAATTACCCCCAAGGTTTTTAACTTTTTGCCACTTTCATCCAAAACACAAACTTAGTTTATTTTTTCTGTTAAGTTGGGAATATTTTGATAAAACTGACAAATATAAAACCAAAGGGACGATTTTGCCAATTTACTCAAACTCTTTTAAATCTCTTTTATTTAATTAATTTTGTTACATATATAATAAAAAAGAATATACATGCAATTTTTATATGAAAAAAATAATAGCTTTGTCACATAATTTTTATAAATTTTCATCCAACCACTAACTAAGTTAATTTTTCTATTAAGGCGAATGATGTTTATAAACTAAGACAGAAATTAATTTCTAATTTTTTATATAGATCAGTTTTATAAAAATAAAATCTACTTAAACCTCTAAATTTTATATATGTGTTGCACACCAATGACGTTTTCTCTTTATAAAACTGATTTATATAAAGAAGCTGTAAATTAATTTCTGTCTTAATTTATAAAATTTAAAACATCCTTCACCTTAACAGAAAAAATAAACTGAGATAGTGATTTGGATGAAAATTTATAAAAATTATGTGACAAAACTATTAATTTTTTTTTCTAAAAACTCCATGTATATTCTTTTTTATTATATATGTAACAAAAATAATTAAATAAAATAAATTAAAAAGGGTTTGAGTAAATTGCCAAAATCATCCCTATGGTTTTATATTTGCCAGTTTCATCCAAATATCCTCAACTTAACAGAAAAAATAAACTAAGTTAGTGGTTTGGATGAAAATGGCAAAAAGTTACAAATGTTGGGGGCAATTTGGTACAAAAGTGTCATTTTGGACGAAAATGGCAAACGTGCTCAACCCTTAGGGATGATTTTGGCAATTAACTCTAACTTATATGTAGGGAGTATTGTGTAAAAAAATAAATATATATATAACTTATATGCAATTTTTAGATTGATTGTTTCCAAGGAGGGAGAGAGATCGAGGTGAGTGATGTTTAGATCATCACCACAAATCCACCACTTTTGATCCATCATCATCATCATCTAACTCTGATATGAGTTTAGATGATGCCCAAATTGTCAATGTTAACAACCCCCAGCAGCCATCACCCGAAAGACATGTCGATTTGGAATCAAAGAGATCTCGACAAGAAGGAGATGTTGATTCCGAAAGGTATAGCAGCATAAAATTGAGGATTTTGACTTCAATTTGTGGTTGTATTGGTGTTTATAGTCACCATTTTGATTCTGAAATGGGTGTATTGATGAACAGGTTCTGATGTGTTAGGTTTTTTAGAGTTTAATTTTGGGTGTTTGATTCTAAAATGGGTGTATTGATGAACATGTACTGATGTGTTAGGGTTTTTAGAGTTTAATTTTGGGTGTTTGATTCTGAAATAGGTGTATTGATGAACAGGTTCTGAAAAGGTTGTGTTAGGTTTTTTAGAGTTTAATTTTGGGGTTTAGCTCAGAAAGATGATGAACAGGGGTGGATGGTGGTGAATTGGGTGGTGATGGTGGTTCTGATGTGTGGGAGTGGTACAGTGGTGGTGCGGCTAGGGTTTTTAGTAGCAAAGGTACAGTGGTGGTTGTGATTGTCGGGAATGGTGGTGGTGGGTGGTTGCAGTAGCAGGTGGTGTGGTGTGGGGTGGGTTATTGGGGCGACAGATGGTGCGGGTGGTGGTGGTGGTGGAGGTGGTTGATTCGAACATGTCTGGATTATCCAACATTTTGTTTACAGGGAGATGATGATTGATGAGATAAAGTTGAATAAAATGAGTTTTTGGTGTTGCAATGGATGTTTGAAGATACCCACAAGAAGAAATTAGGAAATCATATACTTTGTAATTAAATTGCAGGTTTAAATCATTGAAGAAGAAGGGAAGGTGTAAGGTTTGAGAGAGAGAAATTACCATCTTACCCTCATGTGCATTGCACATGACAGTTTTTAACTGAGATTTCTAACCAGGTTTAGCCTAAAGGACAAAACGTGCTAGATTTTGAAAGGTTAAGGACACCGCCTGTAAACTTTTGGCCAAAAGGACAGCGCCTGCAATTTGATGTAGACATAAAGGACAAAACTTGTAATTTACTCTTTATTTTACTCGACTCGTTTCCGAACAAAATTTACGTCAAAACGTAGACCAATCGAAAATGTAAATAAAAATAAGCACGAAAGTGTATGATATTTGACGCGACTCATTTTCGAAAAAATTACGTTATAACGTAGAATAACTGAAAATGTACATAATGTAGGTCCCTAAATCGGAGGATCGACTTTCACTACAAAATCCTTGTTTATAGCAAACAAAGCTAAGTGTGCGGAAACCACTTAACTTAGCCAATCAAACACAGAACATAAAGAACACAAAGGCTAACCAAAAAAGCACAATCTTTTGATTAACTGGATGAGATAAAGCAACTGATACAAACACAGTTCTTACAAGCACAAAGGGTAAACTCTCATCTCTAAGAAAACTGAGAACATTCTGTGCCTATATATAGAAGATGGGCTTATGTCTTCGACGAAACTGAACATGGGCCGACGAAACAGGAATTAGCCTAGTAACAAGCCCAACAGTCAACGAATCAAGTGTGATTCGTTGACTGCCTTGACGAAACACAAACAAAGTTAACAAGTCTGTTTCGTCGACATCCATTTGACGAAACAGACCTGTTTCGCCAAGGCCTGCACATTGTAAACTGTTTCTGCAAACTGTTATGCAGAAACAGATGGCACAGATTAACTAAAAACATGACAGCTTTACCCTTAGAATGCCACATGCATTGTTTTACGACAAATACATACAAAGAGAGACAAACACGTCAGACACAAGCGGATAGGAGGATATCCGACTTGGTCGACTGCGAATACAGACTCGATAATTAATAAAGACCGTACAAAATACAAAATCACATAACAAGACTAGTGACAGACACAAAAAGTGTATCAACAAACTCCCCCTTGTCTGTTACTCGTCTTCGGTCTTCATTTTGTTCTTCTTCAGTGACGTTCGGACCAGGAACTGCCCGAATGTATCCCCCGGTAATAGCAGTAGCAAGCAACACGTTGAAACTTCAGTGCTTGGTGAGCATCCTTGTCTTCGTAAAAGATGTCGTGTCAGTACAGTTTTGCGATGTCGGATGCAGACATATTCACCAGCCACATTGGATCTAGTATCCTGAAGTTCTTATCATCGTTGAACACAATCACAGCCTCATGCGTATCTGAATCGTAGCACCACAAACGCATGTCACCAAGAAAATCCTGCTGCATCGGCATTAACGGAATCTTCTCAACCACTCTCACCGGCTCGTACAGAAGCCTGTATCTCCCGGTGTTGGTTTCCGGATCAAGCGTGAACTTTATTTGCTGATGTCTGGGGAACTGAGGCTTGTAAGACTTGTCTTTCCACCCCGATTTCTTGTTCATTCGAATCAAACGTTCAAATAGCGTCGCACCATCAAATCCTGAGCGATTAATGAGATCTATCTTTGTCAAGGCAGCCACATCATAAAATGGCAAAGATAAGATGCTCAGCAGCGACCTAAAATACTGGATCCCGAACTCCCTCTTGATCGCAACACAGTGAATTTCCTTAACAAACATCCAACACAGTATTCGCCCACTTGGCTTAGCCTTTTCTAGCTGTAAGAAATCAACTTGTGTAGCTTCTGGAACTGGCTTTGAAACCTTTGACAAAAACTGTTGACGCCACGCAGCGAACGCGTCTGTGGCATTCTCTGAAGTATCACGGTTTTTCAGGTGTTCATCAATGTCTTCAACATTGTCTTTCAACCAGTCCTCATCAAATGGAGCAAATTCGGTACCATCTTGTCTCACATATGATGACTTCTTCACACCACCTTCAAAGACAATCTCATCAACATTTTCAACATTCGCAGATTCCGGTTCACTCGGCATCTTCTCAATTTCCTCATCATCAACGTCTCGTATTGCTTTCAAAGTGATCAATTGTTGAGGCGTGAGATCATCAACAATCTCACCCTCTTCAAGAGATTCTCCAGTAACCTGATGCACAACCTGCAATGCTAAATCAGCTGAACTAGGGACAGGAGGTGTACCAGCTAAAGCTTCAAGAAATTGTGCTTCACCGACTGTACCACTGGACGCTCCTACAGATGACCCTATCACTGACGGCTGATAAACGACTACAGCAGATGAAGTACCAGCTGCTGGGGGCTGTTGTGGTGTAGCAGCTGAATCAGGATTCCCTTGATCCTCAGGATCTTCATCCCTTTTCTGCAGAATTTCTTGCTGCTTGCACCTATCCTCCCACAAAGTAGCGACTCGTTTGCGGAGAAAATCAAAGTTAGCACTCATCTTCTTGGCCCCTTCAAGTATTGTGGTATTACGCGAGTCATACCACTCTTTCATCACGTCGCATCTATTTCTCAGGTCTTCAGCCAATTTTTGAAGAATCGAACTCCTTCTATCCCTTTCAGCATCAGAAGCTTTCATCCGTTCATTTTCAGCTTTAAGAAGATCGATCTCTGCTTGTTGTTGGATAGTAGCTTGCTGTTCACCAACAGTAGCTTTCAACCTATCAATCTCTACCTGATGATGGATTTGATCATTCTTTGTGATACGAACAAAATCAGTCTGTCTTTGAATGCGGTATGCTGCAGCCTCATATTGAAGGAACAGAAACTCATTCTTTTCTTCTTGAGTCATCTCCGAGTAGATCCTTCGACGTTCACTACTCGGTTGTTGAGAAGTGGTTGCTCTGATTGCAGCAGCCATGGATCGTTGTGGAATAGGCTGCGGAGATACAGTTTGAGCTGCAGGAGGAGAAGAGACTACAGGTGGTTCTGGAATAGGAGTTTGTGGCACAGAACCTCGGGAAGAGGTACTCAAGTATTTCCGAGCTTTCTTTCTCTTCTGATGCTCTGCTGATTTTCCGGCTTTCCTTTTCCTTGCACGTTCCGTTTCAGGATCAGAAGGAACATTTTCTGGATCATTTTCCTGTCTGATCTTTCTGTATCTACGTACCCCGCGTTCATCCAGATACATCTCGTATCCAGGTTCATGCAAAAGATCATCATCAGAGTCTGTATCAGCCTCATCATCACCACCGGCTGATGTGTCACCAGCTGACACTCCCCCTGCTGAGGTACCACCAGCTGAAGTACCACCAGCTGATGTGCCACCAGTGGTTCCTACACTTGATGCACCAACGGCACCAGCATCACCACCATCACCACCATCACCATCATTATCATCACTGTCAGATTCATCGGACACTTCTGGTTCTGGACCAAACTTCTCACTCATCATCCTTTCTAATTCAGGTTCTTCATCATCAGATTGACTGTCTTCATGACGCCACTTGTTGTCTGCAGGAGCAACATATGCTGTGTTATGAAGAGCACCAAATAATTTCCTTGGAGGATCGCTTTCCTTGTATCTTTTATGAGCTAAGTTCCTGATAAGTCGTAATGAGTGGAAGTTCATAGCTTCCATCTTTAGCACATCGTTGTCTGCTTTTGGAAGACTTGGATGCTGAACATTCATTATCATCTGCAGATAACGTGGATACATCCAATACTTGCTTCCAATGGTCTTGTTCTTTCCAGTACGTGTCAGATTCTCCTTCATGTTCTCAAAGATGAACCTCGAAATACTAAACGGTTTGTTTAGTACTAAGGCCACCAGAAGACCCATGAGTTCGTTGCTAGCCATGTCGTAACCGGCCCGTTTGTTGCTCAAACATTGGATCAAAACGTGTAGTAGAAACTTGTATCTTAGCGGCAGATCACCCTTGTTAATTTGCATACTAAGGATATCTCCGGTGCATTTCATCCGTAACAAACAACCTCGAATACACAGAATAGGAACAGAAACTGGAGCGTCCGGACTATCCTGCAACTGAAGAACTTCATTGAGAATATCCGGTGACACAATCACATCCACATTCTCTACCCGGCCACTGATAACTTCCTTGCCATCCACTTGACCAACATTCGCCGAATCCTAGAATGCTTTGATGAGGGACTTGTATACAGGCGTTGAGAATGTAACAACATAGTTGATACGTGATTCCCGGATCCATCTAGTAATGTCTTTAAGCTCAGCAAGTTTCTCCTCCGGATCCAAATATGCAACCTGATTGTGGCGTTTTTCAGACATGATTTCCTCCTCCGTCTTATTTTCTTTCTTTGTCGCCGGCTTCCGTTTTCCTTCTTTAGGAGCCATCTTCAAGTTTAAAACGTCCACAATAAATAATAATCACTTACATATAGATATGGACATGTATGGATACAAGTTCATGTATCCATTTGACATACAAACTGTCAAACCATGTCCACTGTGAACAAACTGCAGACTGTAAAATTTACTAAGGCAGGGTTGGCGAAATAGACATCAGTTGACGAAACAGAGAATGGTTTGACGAAACAGAGCCTGACTGTTGACCAGATCTGTTTTGTTGACCCATTCTGATTCGTCAAATGATCCTTTGACGAAACAGAATTGCTCTTGACGAAACAGAATTGGTTGTTGACCAGTTCTGATTCGTTGACCAATTTGATTCGCCAAACAAGCCTTTGACGAAACAGAATATTATTGTGATTCGTCAACGAGTCTGATTCGTTGACTATCTGATTCGTCAAATATGTGATACGCCGACTGTCTGTTTCCCCAAATCTGATTCGCCGACATTCAGATTCGCCGGAGTTAGGGTTTGAAATTGGGTGTTTCGCCGAATGGAGTTTAAAACAAAACCAGATCATCATAGCTAGTAATCGGTAACATATTTAACCCAAACCGAGTAACAATTATGCCCAAAAACTGATATAGATGAGATTATTGTCAAAAATTCCATTCAAAGGTTACAATCACTGCAAAACACCAGTCCTCTGTTTTTCTATACAAACCCAAACCCGAAACAAATCCCAAACAAACAGATAAGCACTTAGTCATGATACATTTACAAGAAAATCACATCAAGTCATGCATCACATACAACAAAAGAAAGCAGATAAGATCTTAGAGGTGTCTCCGACGGTTTCCTGTGAAAAACCGACGGTGCCAAAACTGAAACATGATAATAAATAAACATTTCACCTTTGAAACTTGAAGATTCTCGATGAAAAACAGATGATTTTAGTGAGAAAAGGAGGTAATCGTGGGTATGGGTTTTTGGGTGTTTGGAGAGAAGAGGAAGATATGAAACTTGGGTGTTTTTGAAAAAGTGAACCATCTTCTTTGACATAAGGACTTTTGTAACCGACCCACCTTTTTGGCGAAACAGAGGTTTGACGAATCAGGTAACAGGCTTTGACGAAACAGAAAATGGGCCTGAACTTGGGCCTGTGAAGATAGCCCATGGCGAAACAGGCTTGGGCTCCCTGTTTCGTCAAAGTCTTCGACGAGACAGATCTGTTTCGTCAACATGAAACATATTGACCTAAGGCTGACTTTGACCAGTTCTGTTTCGTCAACAGCAGCTTGATTCGTCAACCTAGCTTTGATTCGTCAACTTTTGTTCCAAAAACACCAAGGCATGAAACATTTTGCATACTGCACACAGGGTTTTAGCAATTTTTCATTTTGACATTTGATTGAGTTTTCAAAAACAAGAACGATTTATGAAGTAGGTTTCAGGCTTCCGGTCATAAGCACCAAGCAACATCTTTGGCATAATAAAAAACAAGCTTAAACACTACATTACAGATAATTCTTAAAATGCTGAAAACTAACTAAATGCAACTAAAAATTGACAAGTTAAACAACTGTACAGATGCAACTTTTGCGAGTTTCAAGGATAAGGAATCATACCAGCTTACAGTCTTAGTCAACATAATTTCATTTCTGTTTAAAGTTCTTGATAAGTATACTACCTCGATTATCGATATTGTTGTCCACATAAACCCATGCCTATCAAACGTAATCACACTTAGGAGATACGCTTTACGGTAAGAATTATACTTACAAGTCGATGTGAATCCACCTCACGACGCATTCCCGTATCAAGGTATGCACGAGAATTCATCTTACCGGTGAGTATACCGATTATCATCTGTTTGACCGTATAAGATGTGAGATACTCACTTATTTTGATTTGAAAACCAAGCCCTATGTGATAGAATCACTTATTGATGAGGAACTTGATTTTCGATGCATGAGGGCTCAGGAGCAAGTCCGTGAACAGGTCAGTACTTTCGTACAGCAGAGAGACGAACTTGACTCCCAGATAAATGTGATATATTATCACTTATTTGATTGGACATGTGATTGTTTATCACTTATCGAGGTCGGATGCAATATGTACACGTATGTATGGTATCATGGAAGATCTAGACTTGTGTCCCCGTTATTTTTCGGTAAAAGATACACCCATGATACCCAGATGATAAGCAGCTTAAAGACCGAATATCTCAGAACCCCAGCAATCTATCAAACGAAATTTCGGTACCAAGACCATATGCCAATGAATGGTTCCCACCTGACTTGAAGTCTGTTAGGTTTGTATCATCCTGCACATTTTAGTTTGATTGTGAGCCTACCGATACATCGTTAGAGGAGATACTTATCATTTGTTTAACGATTTTAACCATGTTGACCGACCACACCAGTGAATATCATCACCTTCCTTTTTCCAAGAAACTCATTTTTGGGTTTTCTAATTTTTTTTTTTTTTGATTTTTGAATTTTTGTAAATGGAAGACAGAAACATAAAGACATCTTTTTGGATTTTAGAGATTTTCTAATGTTTTTGTATTTTCTTGAAATTTTCTCCCCCTAAAATGCTAAAAGATTAAGAAAGTGAAAATCTTTTTGTATTTGTAGGTCCCTAAATCAGAGGATCGATTTTCACTACAAAATCCTTGTTTATAGCAAACAAAGCTAAGTGTGCGGAAACCACTTAACTTAGCCAATCAAACACAGAACATAAAGAACACAAAGGCTAACCAAAGAAGCACAATCTTTTGATTAACTAGATGAGATAAAGCAACTGATACAAACACAGTTCTTACAAGCACAAAGGGTAAACTCTCATCTCTAAGAAAACTGAGAACATTCTGTGCCTATATATAGCAGATGGGCTTATGTCTTTGACGAAACTGAACATGGGCCGACGAAACAGGAATTAGCCCAGTAACAAGCCCAACAGTCAACGAATCAAGTGTGATTCGTTGACTGCCTTGACGAAACACAAACAAAGTTAACAAGTCTGTTTCGTCGACATCCATTTGACGAAACAAACCTGTTTCGCCAAGGCCTGCACATTGTAAACTATTTCTGCAAACTGTTATGCAGAAACAGATGGCACAAATTAACTAAAAACATGACAGATTTACCCTTAGAATGCCACATGCATTGTTTTACGACAAATACATACAAAGAGAGACAAACAAGTCAGGCACAAGCGGATAGGAGGATATCCGACTTGGTCGACTGCGAATACAGACTCGATAATTAATAAAGACCGTACAAAATACAAAATCACATAACAAGACTAGTGACAGACACAAAAAGTGTATCAACACATAATTATACGGATAAGAACATATTATATTTCACCCAACTCATTTTCGCAAAAAATTTACGTCTAAACACAAAATAACGCAAATCAATTTTAGTTTATACCAACATGTAAATAAAAATAAACACTTAAAACTTGATTACATAATTTCTATAAATTTAAAGGATTGTAAGTGTTAATGCTGAAATTTCAGAGGTAAAAGAATAAAAAACAAAAAATAAAAAAAAATCACTAAAAACACTTAAAAAGATAAAAGAGAAGGCAAATAAAAAAAGTTGAAGCGCATCAAAGTTCATAAATGTTAGTTATATAAATATAAATATAAATAAATATAAATAATGCGTGGAGTATTTTATTATATTGCGTAATTTCGCTTATAATTGTTTTTATTACTAAAAGAATAATGTTGTTTGTTTAATGTAATTGCGAGGTTTAAGATGATAATGATAATTATAATTATATTGATAACCAATGTTTTAAAAGCCGGTTTTTAAATCACATCGGGCTAGGTTTAGAAATGGTTCAACCAGTTGTACCGGACAGTTCAATCGGGTTAACTAATTAACTCTATAAATCCATAACATACAATTTCAACTCAAAAAATAATATAAAACTACATCATTCCATAATAAAAAAATATTCCAAAAGTTAATACATAATAAAAAAAAATAACCCAATGATCGATGTGGATTGTGTATGAAGTTTGATCGATATTGACTGTGGACGCTAGGTTTTACTAAAAAGGTAAATCGTCATCTTTTTGGCCTCATAAAAGATTTCAGGTCCAAATTTTAAACTTGCCCGGTAGCGATATATCAGCTTAAACCGGTATAACCCAATTCACCGGCGATACAACTTCTTTGCCGTTTTCTCAGTTTACCGGTATGATTTATGCCGGAAAAGGTTCTAGCATCTGGTTTAAACGGTTTAACCCGCCAGTTAAAACCGGTTTTTAAAACATTGTTGATAACAACAAGAAGATTTTGGGTTCTTGATGGTTAAAGTTCTTCTCTGCTAAACAAGGCTATGAAAATGTCAAATCGATGAGTCTGGAAAAAAATGAAAAAAGGATAATAGTTGGTTATAAAAACAAAAAGCAAAATTGAATTTTCATAATTCCAACTTTAATATATTGGCTGACAAGAGTTTCAACTATATAAAATGTTTTGTAACAATCTTGACTTTTAACCTATTTTCATTCAGTAATTCCATACTAATTAAAATTTAACCTAATTAGTTTTTGCTAATGTAAAATACCGAAAAAACAGTCCACGTGATCAAAACTTTGCGACATAAATAGTCCATGTTATTTAAACTTTGATTTATTTTTCACATAAGCAATTTATGTTAGTAAAATTTTGACTTTTTTTGCCACATAAATAGCTCACATGTCAGCAAATACTAACTAGATTAATTTTTAGTTCGTATGGAATCGCCAAGGAAAAATAAGTTTAAAAATTGAGTTAGTCATAAAACATTTCATTAGTTGAGGCTATTGCCGATCAATATGTCAAAGTTGAGATTATTAAATTTCAATTTGCCTATAAAAAAGTAGTATAACTGAATGATTGAAGAAATAAAATAAAATAAAAGAAAGTATAATCATGTTGGTTAAAAAAAATATATGATAGCTGATTGGAAGAAATAAAAGAAGAAGAATAACAAAAAGTAAAATAAGTTGTTGGAAATAACTAATTCACATGTACAAACACCGTAGTTTTTTGTACAATCTGATTAGAATTGAGAAAGGGAACTGTGAATATGCATGTTCGACGCTCCAGATTGAGTGAAGTTCAGAGATAGACTTTATTAACTTGCTTTTGTTCAAAGAGTTTTCACTTATTTCCCTACAGTGACTACAATTTGGTTCACAGTTCCTATTCATTCCAGTTTTATTCAACTAGTATCCGGTTATTTCCCTGCAGTTCCTGTTCATTCCAGTTTCCCGATTCCTATTCATTCCAGAACTAATTGGTTGGTTTTGTTTTGTAGCATCTCATCTTTTTTTGGTGCAACAGAACTGGATATATCAAGTTTCGTATTACAATAATGAATTTCTTTTGTGACATGCCAGATGCGTCCTTTAAAATATTAAAAAAAATTAGACTATAATGTCATAAATTGTCAAAAAGAGGGGCCACTTGTCACACCCCAACCGATGGCGGAATCATCGGGGCATGGTACTGAGCGAAACAGATTGTCCAGAAGTTTCCACAACAACTATTAATATTATTCAGTTATTACAGATAACAACCAGTCAAATATTCTGTTTCGACAACTCAGATTTTAATTAAAACAAATAAATATTGTTCAAATACTCCTAAAGACCCAGCCTGACAAGATCTACAGACAACTATGCTCTAGTTGCTCTTTCCTGACAGACAACTATTTGTTGGGGGCCTCTAGAGCTTTATTCTAGCCTCGCTTTCCTAGCAAGCAAACATCTTAAACACCTGTCACATACGTTAAAATACAGTCAATACATAAATGTAAAGGTGAGCATACAAGTTTGATAATAGCATATAGAGTTCGAATAGTTTACGCATAACCAGCACGTACACAGAGGAAAACGAAGCATGTTAATTATCGACATGGATCTATCGATACCAATGACTGCGGGTTGACCATCCGAGACGGTTCACAATACATGATTACCACCGTAATCCATGCAAGTAATTGTCCTTAACAACCCCCGTGTGAACGGGTGCTGAGTCCAAACTATAGTACTACGTCGTTAAGGCAGGTAGACAGCATTCCACGTGTAAACACAATCAACAAGCATTCATTTAGTCACGTAATATATGCAAATTGGTTAGCGTTCAAATAATTGCGTAGTGTGTTCGATGGTGATTTTAATAAGTAACGTATGTAACACCCAAAAGTGCTAAAAGCAAAAAGGGATCGAGTATCCTCACAGCGGTTGATTGATGGATTGAAGGGTGCGCTTGAGAGTAGGGTTAGCCTGAACAGTTCGATAGCATAACAATGAATACACGAATAATGGAAACAGGTGTAAGTGGGTCGAACAGCCTGGTCGATCGAACGACAGGTTCGATCGAGTGGGTTGTTCGTTCGGCTGGACAATCCGTTCGGACAGCCTGCTCATCGGCTGGACTGTTCGAGTGGATTGTTTCTTCTTTTGGGTAGGATGTGTTTGTGTATGATGGTTTGAACTTTTGAAGTTTTTGTTGTAGCATTTGAGAACACTGAAGTGTACTTACCTTTCAGGTCGATCGATCGAACGGTCTGTTCGATCGGTCGACTTAACCGATCGGTTAGGAACTTAAGTAGTAGTCCTCAGCTGGTTGTCACTCGATCGAGCAGCATATTCGATCGAACAGCCTGTTCGTTCTGATAGCATGTTCGATCGGGTGGCACCCCACTGAGTCGAACGAGTTGAAAATCGATTAAGTGTTGAAGCATAGTATCTCATGATCCGATGAGTAATGTTACCAAACAGCTCGTTCGATCGAACATCACCTCATTCAATACCATACTTCATGGATTTGTCAAAGTGTGGGGCCACATGCTAGCCGATCGGCTGGCCTGGTCGATCGGCTGACATGTCCGATCGGTTGGGTTGTTCGTCTGAACAGCCTAACCGTTCGGTCAGCATCCTGACCTGGTCGGCCTGTTCGTCTAACACTTGGCTGTTCTGATTATTTGACATTATATTGAGGTAGTTTGACAATGAGTTGAACTACGACACTTTCGTTCTTACTTGTTTCTCCTGCTCGGACAGGAACCACCCAAGTCCGGCCGGTGAACAGTTCGGAACGTCAGTTTAACGTTTAACCCGAAGTCAGTGAACCTCGTAGATAGAATCCGAATCTTGAACCACTCATCCACTAGAATATTTGGTGAGTTGACTCAAGTTCCGTTTCTACCGGGTTGAAGGCATTGAGCGTAAAAGAGTTGAAAGAAAGTTTGGAATTCCTTCTTTTAATCCTTCACATCGTGGAAATGTTTAGATCTTCGGTAGATCTTAGCTTGTTTATGTGGAAATCGGTTAGATCCAAACTATTCATGGTGGATTGAAGTCAGGACATGGTGTTCTTGAAGAACACCATGATGACATTACCCAAGAATGCCTAGATCTTGGTGGTTTCACGTTTAGAAATCAAAAATTGAAAGATAGAAAGGGGTAGGAGCATGTTTTGATTAAGAAAGTACAAGATTTAGGTTGGAAACTTACCGAAATCGGAAGAAATCTGAGGAAAAAGGAGGAGCACGAGCTGGTCGGTAGAACTTTCCAAAAGTGGTAAAGAGTGACAATGACAGCCCTATTTATAGGCTCCAAAAGAGGAAAGGGCTGGCCGATCGGCCAGGCTTCCCCGATCGGACAGCCTGCTCGATCGAACAGCCTGTTCGATCGGCTGGGCTGTTCGATCGGCTGATAGCCTGATCGATCAACAGCCTGGTTCGAGGGTTCGGGCAACGATTTTCGATATTTCGGTTTCGATCGAAGGCGTTACGAGTACGATTGAGTTTCCTATTCAAATTACTTTCAGTCCCAACTACTATATCTAACATACAATCATCTATAATTCACCTTATCCTAACGTTACCATTCGTCGTAGTTCGATTTCGATTGTATTAGATTTGAGTTTCGAGTTTTTATTCGAGTTTCGATTGATTCGATTGTGTAACACACCAAACATAAGATAAACACGCACAGGTAACACATAAGGCACACACACACGTATACAACAACCAAAGTTCGCATAATTCGAGATTCGAGTTCGATGATAGTTAGATCGGTTTGATTATAGATTAGTTAACTTTATCGCATTGTTACTTCCTACTATTCACAGTCGTAAATCGGTTCGCGTTAAAACATTCGATTACTTCGATTCTTTCTGATTACAACACTTACTCCACATAATACAAATAAAATTGAAAATAGACTATTTACAGTCAAAGAAAGTCAAAGTTGACTTGGACTTTGACTTTGACTTTGACATTCGAAAGCACGGGGTGTTACACCACTAGTATAAATGTTGACTTTGGTGGCAAAATTATAAGAGCATTCACAATCCATCTCTCAAATTTTAGGAGTGAGCTTTTTATATCATGAAAAGTGATTCTACAGTAAAAACTCTATAAAATAATACACTTGTGACCACCAAAATTTATTAATTAAAAGAGTTATTAATTAATCCATAAATTAATAATTAAATTTATATATTAATTAATTTATAGTAGAATACTTAGTTTACAAACACCTTTCAAGCTTCCACTTAATTATTGTATACAATGCATGTATATCAAATGAACGACCCAATTTGAAAGAAACCTTCAATCTCCCACCTTATTATGCTTATTGTGTTCAATGTATCACTTTATGGACATTAAAAATATTTTCTATATAAATACAAGATCAAAATAGGTTAACACAAACAAATCATGGACTATGGATGTTCGTGCAAATACAATTGCGAACTGCTTTCGTCATTGTAAACTTCGATCAACAGATAACATGACTTTTGAGAACTCAGATGAAGGTGGTGAAAGCACTCAAGAACTTCAGAATTTGATCAAAGAGTTGGGTTATCGCAATGCAATGGATGTCGAAGATGTTCTGACTCACCCAGAAGAAAATGTAGCTGCACAGTTGTTGACTGATGAAGAAATTATTGAAAGCGTTATTGGAATTAATAAAGATGATATCGATGAAGAAGATGATGAAACTTCTACAATGGAGCCCCCTTCGCGAAACGAAGCTATTAAAGCGGCAATCACATTGAACAATTTCTTGTTGAGCTATGAGAAAACAACACCAGAAGTTCTTACCATGCTAAGGAAAATTAGAGACGAGATTCAAGGGGAAATTGATTTCAATAAAAAACAAAAGACAATTGAGTCATTTTTCAAGAAACCTTCATAAATCATTCATGTAATATGCTATATACAAGGAATTATTAATTTATATTTTATATGGGTCTAAAGAAATTATCAAAAATGTATTATCTTATAATTTTAGCGAATTATTAATTTAGCACCCTATCCCCGAGTCAGGACCGGCAAAAAAATATTATCTTAGAGAGTTTATTAAATAATCGAGTATTAATTTATCGAGTTTCTACTGTAGGTGGTTGTGAGTAGAGGAGAGAGAAAACGTTACTGTTCATCTGTAAATTTGAGAAGATACTGTTCACCCTTTATAAGTTTTTGGATTATTGAATTTTCATAATCCTAAGTTTAACCTGTTGGCCGATAATAATCCCAACTTATAAAATTCCCTCCAACAATCACAACTTGTAAACATTTGGCTCTCAATGATTCTTTGCTAACTGGGTTATAACTCAATTAGTTTTTTTGCTGACATAGCTGATGATGTGGACACAACTTTGTTATTTGTTGACTTGGCTGCTTATGTGGCACCATCCCCACCTCCACCTCCACCATCTCTTCCAGCCACCACTCACCTCCACTACCACTACCACCACCATCCACCTTTTGCCGCCACTAATTCACCACCGGAAAAACACTATTACCTCCAACCACCTTTATCATCTGCCATCGGAAACCTCCGTCGCCATAACCACCTCTACCCCATTATTTTTAAACTTTTCCATTGATTGCTAATGAATTCTTCAATAATAAATCCACTCACAGGTTCCTTAAAACCCAATTCACTCAACTAATGAACCGACCCAATCAACCGTGAACCGAAGCAATTCCATCATCATGTTCTTTGTAATACACATAACCAATTGTCAGAATAAAGCTTTT